>NW_027225521.1:1866359-1916359 GCF_041296235.1 Equus asinus | reverse complement strand
CCGCGAGGCCGCCGGGGCCGCCGCCCTGCCTGGTCGACCAGCTGTCCGGCCCGGACTTGGTCCCCGGACCGGGGCGCGCGGGTCGACCAGATGTCCGCGGCGCTCGGGGCCGGGCCTCGGGGCTCTGGGTGCCCTGGGTGTTCTGGGTGCGCTCCCGGCCCTCTGTCGGCTCCGAAGGCCCCGCGGACTCGTAGCCACGGGGTCCGGCGGCGCGCGGGTCGACCAGATGTCCGCGCCGAGCGCCGCGGGACCGCAGGGCGCTCGGCCTTCTCGGAGGCTCGAGGGCTCCGGCGACCCGGCGGACGAGCAGCGGCGAGGCCGCTGGGGCCGCCGCCCTGCCGGGTCGACGGGCGACCCGGCCCCCGGGTCTCGGGTCTCGGGGGGGTGGGCGGGTCGACCAGATGTCCGCACCGAGCGCCCCGCGGGGCCGCGGGGCCGCGGGGCCGCGGGGCGCTCGGCCTTCTCGGAGCCCCGAGGGCTCCCTGGAGGCCGCCGGGGCCGCCGCCCTGCCGGGTCGACCAGCTGTCCGGCCCGGACTTGGTCCCCGGACTGGGGCGCGCGGGTCGACCAGATGTCCGCGGCGCCCGGGGCCGGGTCCCGGGTCTCTGGGTGCCCTGGGTGTTCTGGGTGCGCTCCCGGCCCTCTGTCGGCTCCGAAGGCCCCGCGGACTCGTAGCCACGGGGTCCGGCGGCGCGCGGGTCGACCAGATGTCCGCGCCGAGCGCCGCGGGACCGCAGGGCGCTCGGCCTTCTCGGAGGCTCGAGGGCTCCGGCGACCCGGCGGACGAGCAGCGGCGAGGCCGCTGGGGCCGCCGCCCTGCCAGGTCGACCGGCGACCCGGCCCCCGGGTCTCGGGTCTCGGGGGGGTGGGCGGGTCGACCAGATGTCCGCACCGAGCGCCCCGCGGGGCCGCGGGGCCGCGGGGCGCTCGGCCTTCTCGGAGCCCCGAGGGCTCCCTGGAGGCCGCCGGGGCCGCCGCCCTGCCGGGTCGACCAGCTGTCCGGCCCGGACTTGGTCCCCGGACTGGGGCGCGCGGGTCGACCAGATGTCCGCGGCGCTCGGGGCCGGGTCCCGGGGCTCTGGGTGCTCTGGGTGCGCTCCCGGCCCTCTGTCGGCTCCGAAGGCCCCGCGGACTGGTAGCCACGGGGTCCGGCGGCGCGCGGGTCGACCAGATGTCCGCGCCGAGCGCCGCGGGGACGCGGGGCTCTCGGCGGCCTGGGTGGGCTCCCCGGCCTCCGTCGGCTCCAGAGACCCCGCGGACTCGCGGGTGCGGCTCCCAGGTGGCCGACGCCCTGCCGGGTCGACCAGCTGTCCGGCCCGGACTTGGTCCCCGGACTGGGGCGCGCGGGTCGACCAGATGTCCGCGGCGCTCGGGGCCGGGTCCCGGGGCTCTGGGTGCTCTGGGTGCTCTGGGTGCGCTCCCGGCCCTCTGTCGGCTCCGAAGGCCCCGCGGACTCGTAGCCACGGGGTCCGGCGGCGCGCGGGTCGACCAGATGTCCGCGCCGAGCGCCGCGGGACCGCAGGGCGCTCGGCCTTCTCGGAGGCTCGAGGGCTCCGGCGACCCGGCGGACGAGCAGCGGCGAGGCCGCCGTGGCCGCCGCCCTGCCGGGTCGACCGGCGACCCGACCCCCGTGTCTCGGGGGGGGGGGGGGAGCGGGTCGACCAGATGTCCGCACCGAGCGCCGCGGGGCCGTGGGGCCGCGGGGCGCTCGGCCTTCTCGGAGCCCCGAGGGCTCCCTGGAGGCTGCGGACGAGCAGCCGCGAGGCCCCCGGGGCAGCCGCCCTGCCGGGTCGACCGGCGGCCCGGCCCGGACTCGGGCCCCGGGTCCCGTGGCGCGCAGGTCGACCAGATGTCCGCGCCGAGCGCCACATGGCTGCGGGTCGCTCCGGCTTCTCGCAGTCCCGAGGGTTCCGCGGGCACGTAGCTGCGAGACCCGGGCGGCTGCCCTCCGCCCGGCTCACGGGGCGCTCGTGTCCATCAGCTGGTCGTGCGGAAATCCCGTGGTTGGCCTCCCTCCCTCCCTCCCTCCCTCCCTCCCTCCCTCCCTCGTCCAGCCGCCACGTTTTCGGGGTTCGTGCGACTGGGATGAAATAGACCTTCCAAACGTCAATCGGAGATCATCCATCATACCTCTCGAGTCCCCAAAAGCCAAGAAACACGCCAACCAAAACGCTTTTATTATGCCAACGGTTCCCGTTTTCATTCCTATCGTTTAGGGAGGTTTGGTGGCAGCAGCGGCCGAAAGCAAAAGGAAACCCGAGGAAAGCGGCTCCATCCACCAGGGCTGTGTCTCATCGGTGCCGACGCAGGAGGGACGGGCTTCGTTCGTTCGTTCGCTGCGGCCCAAATTCCCGGGCCGCCCGAAGACCGCTCGCACCGGCCCGAGGGAGGGAGCCCCGGCAGGCAGGATGCCTCCGGGGAAATGGACAAGTCGACCGCGCGACCCACAACCCGCCCGACTGGGGGCGAGAAGGAGCATGGAGGAGGACTCCGTCCCCTAGTCGGCAGACGGCCCTGGGACAGGGACGTTCGCCAAAACCTCCCCAAGGCCGCTTTCCGTGACCGAGTCGGCCTCCCCGGCTGTACTCGTCCCGGCCCGAGAAACGAGACGCGGGGTGGATCGGGACCAGGCCACGCACCAGGCCGGCCGGCGCGGCATCCTCCCTCCCCCGACCTGACCTGACCTGGACGAACGCCTCCCCATCGCCCGCCCCCGCGAGGCTGATCCGTCCGGCCTGTGAGGAGGCCGCTTGTCGGGCGCCACCTGCTGCCCGGCATCCTCTTATATAGTGTTCGAGGAGGTCGACCAGGTGGCCCGGCCTGGATTGGGGGGGGGGGCGCGGGGTGCGGTGTCCCGGGCGGCGGGGGACGGGGGGGTAGGAGTGGAGAGGGAAAGGTGGGCGTGGAGAATGCCGGGGTCGGGGGTCGGCGCGGGGCGGGGTGGGAGTTGGGGATAGGGGAGGGGCGGGAGGCCGTCTGGACATGGAGGGTCGGAAGAGCGGTGGTGACAATGATTTTCATTATCATTTAGAAAGAAGAACGTGGACTTCTTTAGAGGAGTCCTTTGAATAGCTTCTCCATTTAGTTAACATACATCCAAATGGAGGTCGGGAAACTTGGGTCCTGTTAACATATGGATGGAAGTGGAAAGAACTATCGCGATGACCGTCCTTGTGTTTCTTTTATTTTTTCTTTCTTCCTGCTCCCCAAAGCCGCCCCCCCCACCCCCGCCCCGCCCCGCCCCGCCCCGCCCCGCCCCGTCCCGTCCCGTCCATAGTTGTAGGTTCCAGTGGTAGGTCTTTCGCGTTTCTGCTATGTGGGACGCCGCCTCGGCGTGGCTTGAAGGGCGATGCTGGGTCTGGGGCTGCGCCCAGGATCCGAACCGGTGAAAACCTGGGCCGTCGAAGCCGGGGGCCGGGGTGGGGGGCGCATACTTGACCGCTCGTCCACGGGCTCGGCCCCCGGCCCCTTGTTTTCTAGGGAGAGAGACAGAGAGACCCGATCCATTTTCCCTTGGCCTCTAAAGCGTGCGTGTGGTCGAAAGGCGACAGAGAGAGGGGTTCTGGTCCAGAAAGCCCCGACTGCGCTGCCGCGGGGATCGGTCGGTTCCGCCCGAACCGTCCGAGTCGGAAAGGAACGGACAGCTTTCCTCCTTTGGGCCCCTGACTTGGGGCCGACAGGGGAAGAGGAACAGGCCTCTCTCCCTCACACCCTGGTCCCTTCCTCCAGGACGCCCTCCTTCTAGTCAGCCCGCCTCTGGCTTTTCCACACGCCGACGACCGCTCGTCGGCATGGACCCACCTTCCTTGGGGGACACCACCACACGACTCTCCCACTCGTCTGCCTGCCTTTCGTTGGCGTCGCTGCCAAAGGCGAGGGGTAGGGGTGGCGGTGGCAGGGACGGCAGGGGCCCAGCGGCTCTCTGGCGGGTGAGGAAGTCTTGCTGGTTCTCCTAGGTCGGTGATCTTTCTCGATCTCCACACACATTCTTCGTTTGGGGAGCCAAGAGACGCCCTCTGAGGAATCCCTATGGCCAGGGTCGATCACTTACTCGCTCACTGCCTCGGCCTCGGCCTCGGCCTCTGTCCGTCTTGTCTCTCTCCCTCCCTCCCTCCCTCCCTCCCTCCCTCCCTCCCTCCCTCCCTCCCTCCCTCGTCGGTCTCTGTGTGTGGACGTCTAGGTGGAGGCGAGGCAGGGAGGCCACCCACCCACCCACCCACCCACCTACCTCGTGGTTTACCACACGCTCTACACGGAGGTAGAATTCCCATCCCACCGAATCCATCCTTTCCACGGGGCACAAGCCAGTGGCCTTCGGGAGTCTCTCTCCCCAAGGTGGCGCATCCGTCATGGCTATCTATTTCCAGAAGGTTTCCGTTTCCATCCCCTCCCCCCGAAAGAAAAAACGGCCCCACTCCCGGATCTGCCCCACCACGATCACCACCACCGCTGCCGCCGCCGCCGCCGCCGCCATCTGCTGTCGCCCTCTAGGGTTGGACCGTTCTAGCTCTCTCCTCTGTGTGGAATCGCAACGTAGGTCGCCTTGGATGTCTGGCACCTCTCACTTAGCAGAAGGTTTTGGAGGCTCAGGCTGGGCCACGCTTTGGCCCGGGTCAGTGTTCCGTTCCTCCGGACGGCTTCCTCGTTTTCCACGAGAAGGAGCCGTGAAGACGGAAAGGAAGGGCGGATGGATGGCTTTTCCCGTGCTACCGAGTCCCTCTCCCCTTTTCCCCAAAGCGTGAGGGGCGGTCGAGAGGATCGTCTCTGATGACAAAAGTCAGAGGCACCCCGGGTCAGACACCGTGCGAGGCGTTGGTGTGTTCTCGAGAGGAGAACACGTCCCCGTCAGCGTTTCCTGTCGTTCTCGTTCCGAAAGGATTCACGCGCCACCCCGTCTCCCTCAAGGTCTTAGGGCTGTCGTGCTCCGCAGCCGTCACGTGTCGTGGATCCTGGGCACCACCACGCCACCCCGCCCCCCCCCCCCGCCATAGCTGTCGATCGCTATGTGGCACGCCTACGTTTGCCCAAAAGAGCAGTCCGATGGACAGCGTGGTGCTTTTCCCAGCAGGCAGGCAGGTGAGAGTCACCCCTCTAGAAGGTTTCCAAGCCCCGTTCCATTCTCAGAGGCAGCTCCTTTGGCCATCAAGGAGGCAGGCGATGGGGGTGGGGGTGGGGATGGGGATGGGGCAGGGGCCTCTGTCCCTCTGTCGCGGTAGAAATGATTGGGAAAGGAGGGACGATGGGCGTAGGTCG
The DNA here is from genome assembly GCF_041296235.1 of Equus asinus. NCBI lineage: Eukaryota > Metazoa > Chordata > Mammalia > Perissodactyla > Equidae > Equus > Equus asinus. The sequence continues at coordinate 1,911,106 of NW_027225521.1, read as the reverse complement.
ACCATCCTGGGCGGTGGTGCTTTGGGAGCTTTTTCTAGAAGAAGGAGCGAACGGCGTTCCCTGGGAAGGGAGGAAACCAGAGGAGGTCCCCCTCAGACCGACCTGGCACGAGAAGGACACACACTCTCTCTCTCTCTCTCTCTCTCTCTCTCTCTCTCTCTCCCTTTTCTTCCTGACTTGAAATCAGGAGACAAAACTCCCCTGCCAAAGGGGCCCTCCCAAAACGGGGAGTGAGGAAGACCTCCTTCTCTTCACGGCTGAAGTTCTCCCTGCCTTTCCTGGACGGGAAGGATAGCACCTACGCCCGCTGCCGTCGGTGACTTTTAGTCCCCCTGGAGAGGAAGAAATTCTTTCCCGTGGCCGAACCCTGGCGGTTCGTTCGTGCTGCAGAGGACGTGACCCTCTCTGACACACCCAGGAACCTCCTCGCTCCGGGTCGAGGAGAGGGAGTTCTGTTCTGTGGTTTAGAATGGTGCTTAAAAAGGGATGTCGCTTACAAAGGGTCCTCGTCCCCCTTCCTAAACCTAAACGGACGGCTCGGCTCGGAGGCGTGAGATACGTTTCGCATCCTCCTCGTCGTCTTCACTCAAAGTTTTATTGGAGTTTGGAAGATTTTATTTTTTGTCTTTCCTTTTTCTCCCCAAAGCCCCCCGGTACGTAGTTGTGTGTTCTTCGCGGTGGGTCCTTCTAGCGGTGGTATGTGGGACGCCGCCTCAGCGTGGTTTGATGAGCAGTGCCGTGTCCGCGCCCGGGATCCGAACGAACCGATGAAACACTGGGCTGCCTGCAGCGGAGCGCGCGAACTTAACCACTCGGCCACGGGGCCAGCCCCTTACTGGATTTTCAAAACAACTCCGGGGGCCGGCCCGGTGGCGCGGCGGTGAAGTTCGCACGTTCTGCTCCGCCGGCCCCGGGTTCGCCGGTCCGGATCCCGGGCGCAGGACCCGGCACCGCTTGGCGAGCCACGCTGTGGCAGGCGTCCCACCTGGAAAGTAGAGGGGGATGGGCACGGATGTCAGCTCAGGGCCAGTCTTCCTCGGCCGACAGAGGAGGATTGGTGGCAGATGTTCGCTCAGGGCTCATCTTCCTCAAAAATAAAATAATAAATCGATTCGATAAAATGTCAAATAACACAACCGCGGGATCACGCTTAGAGTCACCCTTGGCCCGATGATGCCACTCCCCACCCCCCCACCCCCCTGCCCCCCACCATTTGGAGGTGCCGTCAGTGGGATTCGTTCCTGTTTGTCCATCTTTCTTCCTCTTTTTTTTTTTTTTTTTTAAAGACTGGCACCCGAGCTCATTGCCAATCTTTTCTTTTCTTTTTATTCCTCCTCCTTCTTCTTCTTCTCCCCAGAGCACCCCAGTACCTAGTTCTATATTCTCTTTGAGGGTCCCTCTGGTTCTGCCGTGTGGGACGCCACCTCAGCGTGGTTTGATGAGCGGTGCCGTGTCCGAGCCCAGGATCCGAACCTTCCAAGCCCCGGGCCGCTGAAGCGGAGCGTGCAAACTCAACCGCTCGGCCACGGGGTCAGCCCCTCCCTTCCTTCCTTCCTTCCTTCCTTCCTTCCTTCCTTCCTTCCTTCCTAAGGAGGAGGAGGCAGGCACTGTGTGAAGTCGCCAGTGAGTCTGTGGAAAGAGACGGAGGATTTCCCATGGGAAGCCGGGGCGGGGGACACGGACCGATGTCGTGCGAACTTGAAGGTGAAAGATCAAAAAACCCACACACGCCTAGAGCGGCGGGTTGCCCGTTAGGAGTTTGCTTGCCGGGCCCATAACGCAGGGCTCATCGATGAGCCAAACCGTCCGTGATCCTCAAGCAGTCTAGTAGGGTTAGAGAAAGGAGGGGGGCACTCTTTCTGCCCCAGATGAGGCGAGTTTCTCAGACAGCCACCCTGCCCCAACATCTTCCCTCCCTGCCTCCCGGCCCTTGGTGGACTGCGGCCTAAGGGTGGGGGAATTGAAGAAAGCCGTTCAATGGAAAAAAGCCCGAGGCCATGGGAGAGAGCTTCCTGCACTTGAATGAAGCCCTGACGCCAGGCCCATCGGAATGAATGGGCCTGACCTCCCCTCCCCCCTCCCCCCTCCCCCCTCCCAGGCTGGCGACTCGGCAGTGGAAGGCTAGGGGTTTCTTCCGAAATGGTGAACCGGCCCCCTTGTCCACAGGAAAACCACACACGGGTACAGCCTAGGCCGGATCTCAGGGTACAGCCTAGGCCGGATCTCAGGCCAAGTCGTCAGGGTGGCAAGATGATGGCGGATGAGAGGAAACTTGTTCTGGGACCGCACCGCCCCCCCCCCCATCGCCTCTCTGGCTGAGAAGAGGGCTGGGGAGCGGTGAGGGTCAGGGGGAGAGTGGGGGCGGGGCCGGGACAGGGACCACCGGGCAGTAGGACGGGAGTAGCCCTGAGGCCTGCCTGCCTGCTTCCTTCCCTGCCGGCGCAGGGCTGAGAGAGGCACGGGGCACGCTGGCTCCTGCCCCTTCACTCATTCGGGAAGCCTCCTGTTGTTGCTCCTGAGGTGCCGGCTGCGGTGACAGACAGAGCAAAACTCCTCTCTCTGTCTATTTCTTCAAAGGCCCGAGTCTGAGCTACGACAGATTCCCCTGTGGCTCAACCCGCAACCTCCCATCCTGCCAGACCAGACCCCTTGTCTAAAAACCTCCACTGGAGGAGCTCTTCCACCTGACTCGGAAAGGAAACACCAGCCCCGCCTCAGCCTCACACCCACCACCACCACCACCACCCACCCCCCCCCCGCCCCACTCTCCTCCGGACCCAGATACCTAACAGAGGGAACAAAAATCCAAAAATCCTGCTGCTCTCCTTCTACCACCTCCACTTCAGAAGAGTCAGTCTCCCCCGAACACCTCAGACTCTGTGACTTCCCGCGGCCTCCCTTTCCCCGTCCCCATTCTCTCCCCGGACGGGCCCCATCTTACACTTGAACGACAGCTCCACCGCTCGGGGCAGCTGGACACGATGTCCCAAAGTGGCCCGGACGGTAGCCTGGTCGATTCCAAAGGACCCACGCACGCAGTCGGCCATAAACGTGGTGTGGAGATCGTGGACGTTTGCGGGCCTCTGATGAAATCGCTGCTCCGGGGACCCCGGCGTCTAGGACCCGTCTTCTCCGTGTTCTTCACACCGTTGCTCCTGGGCCGGTTATTCTCTTCCCTCTCACTGACCTTAACGTTTTGTCTCTGCCATTGAATTTTGACTGTGCGAATGTGACTTGCCGCTGTAGGGCTGCGTGGATCTCTCAGGCATCCTGCTGTGCCGTGCGGGGGGGGGGGGGGGAATCCTTGGTGGGTGGGTCGATAGACGTCCCTTTGGTTGTGCCCTGGAGGGGAGAGACAGAGGGGACGACTCAATCCACCACGAACGCTGATGTCGCTCCGATAAACCTGTAGCGGTGATTCTAGTTTATGGCCCGTGTCCTGAAAATAACTTCCCGAAGGGCCAGCCCGGCGGCACAGCGGTTAAGTTCGCACGTTCCGTTTTGTCAGCCAGGGGTTCGCAGGTTCGGATCCAGGGTGCGGACGTGGCGCCGCTTGGCGAGCCACGCTGTGGTCAGCGTCCCGCCTATCAAGGGGAGGGGGATGGGCACGGATGTTAGCTCGGGATCACTCTCCCGGGGCAAAAAGAGGAGAATTGGCAGCAGGTGTCAGCTCGGGGCTCGTCTTCCTCGAAAAATAAATTAATTAAATTAATAAAAACAACTTCCCAAACCTCTCTGATAACTTGAAGCTTTGAAGTTTTGCGAGGTGAAATCAGGTGATAAAAAAGTCCACGGACAGGGGCGGCCCCGTGGCCGAGTGGTTAAGTTCACAAGCTCCCCTTCGGCGGCCCAGGGTTTTGCCGGTTCAGATCCCGGGCACGGCACGGACACGGCACCGCTCGTCGGGCCGTGTGGAGGCGGCGTCCCACATGCCACAACTGGAAGGGCCCTCAACTAAGATAGACAACTATGTCATGGGGGGGATTGGGGGAGAAAAATCGGGAGGGGGGGAAAAAAAAACAAAAACGGAAGATTGGCAACAGGCGTTAGCTCTGTGAGGGCCGATCTTCCTCACCCAAAAACTAAAGTGAGATGAAATCAAATAAAGCGAAGGAAAAGCTAAACCTATGAAATCCCATGTTTCTAAAAGTGGCCAAGTGTTTAGACATTGGCCAAGCGACGGAATGCTCATGGGAAGGACAGTTCCTAATTGCTGGCTTCTTAGTTTTCACCAAAATTAAGGTTCGTGAGGGTTAAAAAATCTACTTAACAAATGCGATGAAAGCCACTAGGCCGGCCCGGTGGCGCGCTGGTTAAGTGTGCCTGTTCCGCTTCGCCGGCCCGGGGTTCGCCAGTTCGGATCCCGGGGGTGCACGTGGCACCGCTGGGCGAGCCACGTGGTGGTAGGCGTCCCACATATGAAATAGAGGAAGATGGGCACGGAGGTGAGCTCAGGGCCAGCCTTCCTCGGCAAAAAGAGGAGGATTGGCAGCAGTTAGCTCAGGGCTCATCGTCCTCAAAACAAAACAAAACAAAACAAAAAGCCACTAAAAGTGAATATGGGAAACATCTTTGTGTTCAAGGAAAGTGAGATGGCTGCCTTCAGGCAAGAGGGCCTAAAAAGTAAAGATCGTTTTGTCTGTGAAAAGGTGATCAAAGTTTCACGGGGAAAATAATCTGAGAAAAAGGCCTGTTCGTGGTCAAGTGGCCTAAAATTGGAACGAGTGGACAGATAGAAATGGCGAGCGATAGGATCTATGGGAGTCTATGAGGAAGCCATTGGGTGTCGGCCTAATTCGGCCTGACAGTGTTTTTCGAAAAGGGCCTGACGTGGCCGTCGAGCACGCATCGCATCGTAGATCCGCTTTACACATTTCCTACGGCAAGAACCAATGCCCTTAAGGGAAAGGAGCAGCTTCCCCGTGCTCGGGCCTTTCCTTAAGGAGAGGCATCTTTCCTTAGGCTAGGAGCGGATGGTTGCGCTCACCTTTGACCATCCGGCTCCCCTGTGACCACCCAGGCCCAGACAACAGACCTGCCACCCAGCAGTGTCTGTCGATCGCTGTGCCGACAGAGCAGTCTCGCGACTATCATCCAAGGGACCTTTCGATCCTATGTGAAACGTCCTCTCTGGGGGTCTAGAAGCACTCTGTACACCCCACTTCCCGGGCACCCTCTCTTCCTTCGGGAAGAAAGGCCCCGGGCCACAGTCCTCACATTTCAGCTCAGAATAAACGCACCCCGATTTTCACGGATAGATTGGTTCCGGATTATTTCCGTCGACAGAATGGAATCAAGTCAATGAGTTTCAAGATCGGAGGGAAGCTGATGCAAAATCAGAATTTGTTTTTCTCACTCCCGAAAGGATACTTTTCTCTAACTTCTAGTCTCCTCCTGATAAAGACATTGGAAAATGTTTCTCTTGACCTCTGAGGGAATCGACACCAAAGACAGAGATCCTCCATTTTGTCAGAATGATTTCCTAGGCCTCCAATGGAGGAGGCCTCCCTCGGACGGGAGCTCAGCTTTTGTTTTGCAACAGTTTTCCTCTCTCTGCTTGCCTTTAACATCTCCTTTCCCGTTCTTCTTTTTTGGAAGGGAAATACGTGCACCGCTGGGGAAAAAAAAAAAAAAAGAATTTTCTAAATGACCAAAGAAGATCTACGACTGTTGTTATTTTGGTTTCACGGAGCAGTTCCACGTCCACATTTACTCCATTTTAAACACCCACACACACTCACAGCACGGCGCTGTGAGGATGTCCCGGGGAACTCGATTTGTGGAGGGAATGGCTGTGAGGTCTCTGCCCCCCAACCCCCACCATTTGGGTGCTTCTGCTTGTTGATGAGGACGGGAAGCCCTGCTGAAATCCATATTCTTATCACCACACGTGCATCTGCACCCATGCTCCCCCCCGTGTGTCGTCTTTGGGCTTTGCTGTGGCCCCGTGCGGAGGGAGACCTGTTTTGTGTTGTAAACTTTTCCGCGGCCAAGCGGCTCGGTCCTTTCCTCTACGACTTGTGGGCTCTGTCTGTCCGTCTGCCTTAGAGAGACCCTCTGGGCCGGAAGTGACAGGCTGCACACAATTCCTGACAGACTGCGGACAATTCCTCCGTCGTCACGGTCCTTCTCTGATGACGTGCATGGTTTCGGTTTGACAGCGACCCCCACCCCCCACCCCGCCGTGATTTTCTAAGTCCTCCCGGGAGCCCGGGAAGTGCTCGGGCCGCTCCGGGAAGCGGGGGCCGGCAGCCCCGGCCTGCCCCGTGGCATCTCCGGGGACTTTTCCACCTCTGTCCGCGTCAGCCAGCCGGCAGCCCCGCGCCCGGCCCGGCCCAGAAGTCACGTGGGGAGTCTGTCCCCTTCCTGGCAAGCCCACCCACCCCACCCCCCTCCCCGCCGATTTTCCAACACCTCCTTCTGCGCCCAGGGTTGCCCTGTGCTGCCTGGGAGCTCCGAGGTGGACACCCTGGGGCCTCACGTGGTGACCTCCCGGCCGCCCCAAGCGGGCCCAGAGAGAAAGAGAGAGAGAGAGAGACAGAGAGAGACAGAGACAGAGACAGAGACAGAGAGAGACAGAGACAGAGACAGAGACAGAGACAGAGACAGAGAGAGACCTGACCCGGCGGTGGGCTCAGGCTGTGCACTCTCGCTGGCTGGTGACCCGGTTCCCTCCCGCTGACCCCTCCGCGCCGGTCGTTGGGCGCCATCTGGCGGCCGCTTTTACAGAGTGGCCCTCCTCCGGAGCCCCGGCGACATGAGCAAGGGATGGGACTCGCAGGACGTCTGTGTGGTTTCCAGTGTGGGGCTGTGTGGAACAGAGCTGCTAAGAACATTCATGCCCCGGATTCTGTGTGAATGAACAGGAACGTGGCCGCAGCCCCCACCCCGCCCCCCGCCCCAGCCCCCGGGAGTGGTGGGAGTGGTGCCCTCCAGACCACCCTCGGGTTGGATGCCTCCCTCCCTGGAAGGACTCACGGGACTCCACAAAAGCTGACTTCCTGGAGGTCCAGCGGAGACCCCCAAGGCCCAAGGCCCCCCCCCCCCCACCCACCCACCACAGATCACTGTGGAAGCCTTAACGACCCAAGGCTCCAGCTACATACAGACGCTCTTAGGAGGCAAGATACACCAAAGGCTTATGTAGGTTGCCACTTTCGGTGGTGGTTTCCGCGGCGTGTCAGTTTTGGAACCCGCCACGCCCTTTTTCACAGAGGCCATACCGTTTCCCTTCACCACCAGTGAGGCGTGAGTGACTGACTTGGCTTCTCCGCGACCTGACTAGCAGTTTGATCCTGTTCCGGTATTTGGAAGAAGGCAGTCTCACCCATGTGTCCCCACAATGTCTCCCTCTAATTTTCTCACTTGCTTTTCCAGGGAACAGCTCACATCTTTTCATGCGCTTATCGGTCATCCATGCGTACCTCCTCCACCCCAGGTGAAAGTGCCTGCTCTGTCTATTGCTCTTCCATTCTTTTTGTATTTTTCAGTGTTGATTTCCCCCGGGTCTCCACTCCATTGTGGGTTTTGTTTTTTGTTTTCTGTTTTTTGTTTTTTTTTTTTTGCTTAAAGATTGTCACCTGAGCTAGGCACTGTTGCCCTGCTTCCTCAGTTTCAGAGGGTACCTTTTTCAGGGTTGCTTTTTGACCGGGTCTCCTCGCCATTGTATTTTTTTATTTTTTTATTTTTTGCTTAAAGATTGCCACCTGAGCTAGCCTCTGTTGCCCATCTTCTTCGGTTTCAGAGGGTAGATTTCTCAGTGTTGCTTTTTCGCCAGCTCTCCACGCCCTTGCGTCTTTTTTTTTTCTGCTTGAAGGCTGCAACCTGAGCTAGCTTCTTTTGCCCATGTTCATCAGTTTCAGAGGGTGGATTTCTCCGTGTTGCTTTTTCCCCAGGTCTCAACACCCTTGTGTGTTTCTTTGGCTTAACGATTGCCACCTGAGCTAGCCTCTGTTGCCCATCTTCGTCCGTTTCAGAGGGTGGATTTCTCAGTGTTGCCTTTTCGCCAGCTCCCCACGCCCTTGTGTGTTTCTTTTGCTTAAAGATTGCCACCTGAAGCCAGCCTCTCTTGCCCATCTTCCTCAGTTTCAGAGGGTAGATATTTCAGGGTTGCTTTTTCCCCAGGTCTCCACGCCTTTGTGTTTTGTTTTTGCTTAACGAGTGCCACCTGAGCTAGCCTCTCTTGCCCATGTTCCTCAGTTTCAGAGGGTAGATATTTCAGGGTTGCTATGTCCCCAGGGCTCCACGCCTTTGTGCTTTGTTTTTGCTTAAGGATTGCCACCTGAGGTAGCCTCTCTTGCCCATCTTCCTCAGTTTCAGAGGGTGGATTTCTCCGTCTTGCTTTTTCCCCAGGTCTCCACGCCCTTGTGTGTTTCTTTTGCTTAAAGATTGCCACCTGAGCTAGCCTCTGTTGCCCATCTTCCTCAGTTTCAGAGGGTAGATATTTCAGGGTTGCTTTTTCCCCAGGTCTCCACGCCTTTGTGTTTTGTTTTTGCTTAACGAGTGCCACCTGAGCTAGCCTCTCTTGCCCATGTTCCTCAGTTTCAGAGGGTAGATATTTCAGGGTTGCTTTGTCCCCAGGGCTCCACGCCTTTGTGCTTTGTTTTTGCTTAAGGATTGCCACCTGAGGTAGCCTCTGTTGCCCATCTTAGTCCGTTTCAGAGGGTGGATTTCTCAGTGTTGCCTTTTCGCCAGCTCCCCACGCCCTTGTGTGTTTCTTTTGCTTAAAGATTGTCACCTGAGCTAGGCACTGTTGCCCTGCTTCCTCAGTTTCAGAGGGTACCTTTTTCAGGGTTGCTTTTTGACCGGCTCTCCTCGCCATTGTATTTTTTTATTTTATTTTTTTTGCTTAAAGATTGCCACCTGAGCTAGCCTCTGTTGCCCATCTTCGTCCGTTTCAGAGGGTGGATTTCTCAGTGTTGCCTTTTCGCCAGCTCCCCACGCCCTTGTGTGTTTCTTTTGCTTAAAGATTGTCACCTGAGCTAGGCACTGTTGCCCTGCTTCCTCAGTTTCAGAGGGTACCTTTTTCAGGGTTGCTTTTTGACCGGCTCTCCTCGCCATTGTATTTTTTTATTTTATTTTTTTTGCTTAAAGATTGCCACCTGAGCTAGCCTCTGTTGCCCATCTTCGTCCGTTTCAGAGGGTGGATTTCTCAGTGTTGCCTTTTCGCCAGCTCCCCACGCCCTTGTGTGTTTCTTTTGCTTAAAGATTGCCACCTGAAGCCAGCCTCTCTTGCCCATCTTCCTCAGTTTCAGAGGGTAGATATTTCAGGGTTGCTTTTTCCCCAGGTCTCCACGCCTTTGTGTTTTGTTTTTGCTTAACGAGTGCCACCTGAGCTAGCCTCTCTTGCCCATGTTCCTCAGTTTCAGAGGGTAGATATTTCAGGGTTGCTATGTCCCCAGGGCTCCACGCCTTTGTGCTTTGTTTTTGCTTAAGGATTGCCACCTGAGGTAGCCTCTCTTGCCCATCTTCCTCAGTTTCAGAGGGTGGATTTCTCCGTCTTGCTTTTTCCCCAGGTCTCCACGCCCTTGTGTGTTTCTTTTGCTTAAAGATTGCCACCTGAGCTAGCCTCTGTTGCCCATCTTCCTCAGTTTCAGAGGGTAGATATTTCAGGGTTGCTTTTTCCCCAGGTCTCCACGCCTTTGTGTTTTGTTTTTGCTTAACGAGTGCCACCTGAGCTAGCCTCTCTTGCCCATGTTCCTCAGTTTCAGAGGGTAGATATTTCAGGGTTGCTTTGTCCCCAGGGCTCCACGCCTTTGTGCTTTGTTTTTGCTTAAGGATTGCCACCTGAGGTAGCCTCTGTTGCCCATCTTAGTCCGTTTCAGAGGGTGGATTTCTCAGTGTTGCCTTTTCGCCAGCTCCCCACGCCCTTGTGTGTTTCTTTTGCTTAAAGATTGTCACCTGAGCTAGGCACTGTTGCCCTGCTTCTTCAGTTTCAGAGGGTGCCTTTTTCAGGGTTGCTTTTTGACCGGGTCTCCTCGCCATTGTATTTTTTTATTTTATTTTTTTTGCTTAAAGATTGCCACCTGAGCTAGCCTCTGTTGCCCATCTTCGTCCGTTTCAGAGGGTGGATTTCTCAGTGTTGCCTTTTCGCCAGCTCCCCACGCCCTTGTGTGTTTCTTTTGCTTAAAGATTGTCACCTGAGCTAGGCACTGTTGCCCTGCTTCCTCAGTTTCAGAGGGTACCTTTTTCAGGGTTGCTTTTTGACCGGCTCTCCTCGCCATTGTATTTTTTTATTTTATTTTTTTTGCTTAAAGATTGCCACCTGAGCTAGCCTCTGTTGCCCATCTTCGTCCGTTTCAGAGGGTGGATTTCTCAGTGTTGCCTTTTCGCCAGCTCCCCACGCCCTTGTGTGTTTCTTTTGCTTAAAGATTGTCACCTGAGCTAGGCACTGTTGCCCTGCTTCTTCAGTTTCAGAGGGTGCCTTTTTCAGGGTTGCTTTTTGACCGGGTCTCCTCGCCATTGTATTTTTTTATTTTATTTTTTTTGCTTAAAGATTGCCACCTGAGCTAGCCTCTGTTGCCCATCTTCGTCCGTTTCAGAGGGTGGATTTCTCAGTGTTGCCTTTTCGCCAGCTCCCCACGCCCTTGTGTGTTTCTTTTGCTTAAAGATTGTCACCTGAGCTAGGCACTGTTGCCCTGCTTCCTCAGTTTCAGAGGGTACCTTTTTCAGGGTTGCTTTTTGACCGGGTCTCCTCGCCATTGTATTTTTTTATTTTATTTTTTTTTGCTTAAAGATTGCCACCTGAGCTAGCCTCTGTTGCGCTTCTTTCTCAGTTTCAGAGGGTAGATTTCCCCGTGTTGCTTTTTCCCCAGGTCTCCACGCACTTCCTTTTATTTTTCCTTAAAAATTGCCACCTGAGCTAGCCTCTGTTGCCCATCTTCGTCGGTTTCAGAGGGTAGATTTCTCACTGTTGCTTTTTTGCCAGGTCTGCACGCCCTTGTGTTTTTTTTCTGCTTAAAGGTTGCAACCTGAGCTAGCTTCTTTTGCCCATGTTCCTCAGTTTCAGAGGGTGGATTTCTCCGTGTTGCTTTTTCCCCAGGCCTCCACGCCCTTGTGTGTTTCTTTTGCTTAACGATTGCCACCTGAGCTAGCCTCTGTTGCCCATCTTCGTCCGTTTCAGAGGGTGGATTTCTCAGTGTTGCCTTTTCGCCAGCTCCCCACGCCCTTGTGTGTTTCTTTTGCTTAAAGATTGCCACCTGAAGCCAGCCTCTCTTGCCCATCTTCCTCAGTTTCAGAGGGTAGATATTTCAGGGTTGCTTTTTCCCCAGGTCTCCACGCCTTTGTGTTTTGTTTTTGCTTAACGAGTGCCACCTGAGCTAGCCTCTCTTGCCCATGTTCCTCAGTTTCAGAGGGTAGATATTTCAGGGTTGCTTTGTCCCCAGGGCTCCACGCCTTTGTGCTTTGTTTTTGCTTAAGGATTGCCACCTGAGGTAGCCTCTCTTGCCCATCTTCCTCAGTTTCAGAGGGTGGATTTCTCCGTGTTGCTTTTTCCCCAGGTCTCCACGCCCTTGTGTGTTTCTTTTGCTTAAAGATTGCCACCTGAGCTAGCCTCTGTTGCCCATCTTCCTCAGTTTCAGAGGGTAGATATTTCAGGGTTGCTTTTTCCCCAGGTCTCCACGCCTTTGTGTTTTGTTTTTGCTTAACGAGTGCCACCTGAGCTAGCCTCTCTTGCCCATGTTCCTCAGTTTCAGAGGGTAGATATTTCAGGGTTGCTTTGTCCCCAGGGCTCCACGCCTTTGTGCTTTGTTTTTGCTTAAGGATTGCCACCTGAGGTAGCCTCTGTTGCCCATCTTAGTCCGTTTCAGAGGGTGGATTTCTCAGTGTTGCCTTTTCGCCAGCTCCCCACGCCCTTGTGTGTTTCTTTTGCTTAAAGATTGTCACCTGAGCTAGGCACTGTTGCCCTGCTTCTTCAGTTTCAGAGGGTACCTTTTTCAGGGTTGCTTTTTGACCGGCTCTCCTCGCCATTGTATTTTTTTATTTTATTTTTTTTGCTTAAAGATTGCCACCTGAGCTAGCCTCTGTTGCCCATCTTCGTCCGTTTCAGAGGGTGGATTTCTCAGTGTTGCCTTTTCGCCAGCTCCCCACGCCCTTGTGTGTTTCTTTTGCTTAAAGATTGTCACCTGAGCTAGGCACTGTTGCCCTGCTTCCTCAGTTTCAGAGGGTACCTTTTTCAGGGTTGCTTTTTGACCGGCTCTCCTCGCCATTGTATTTTTTTATTTTATTTTTTTTTGCTTAAAGATTGCCACCTGAGCTAGCCTCTGTTGCGCTTCTTTCTCAGTTTCAGAGGGTAGATTTCCCCGTGTTGCTTTTTCCCCAGGTCTCCACGCACTTCCTTTTATTTTTCCTTAAAAATTGCCACCTGAGCTAGCCTCTGTTGCCCATCTTCGTCGGTTTCAGAGGGTAGATTTCTCACTGTTGCTTTTTTGCCAGGTCTGCACGCCCTTGTGTTTTTTTTCTGCTTAAAGGTTGCAACCTGAGCTAGCTTCTTTTGCCCATGTTCCTCAGTTTCAGAGGGTGGATTTCTCCGTGTTGCTTTTTCCCCAGGCCTCCACGCCCTTGTGTGTTTCTTTTGCTTAACGATTGCCACCTGAGCTAGCCTCTGTTGCCCATCTTCGTCCGTTTCAGAGGGTGGATTTCTCAGTGTTGCCTTTTCGCCAGCTCCCCACGCCCTTGTGTGTTTCTTTTGCTTAAAGATTGCCACCTGAAGCCAGCCTCTCTTGCCCATCTTCCTCAGTTTCAGAGGGTAGATATTTCAGGGTTGCTTTTTCCCCAGGTCTCCACGCCTCTGTGTTTTGTTTTTGCTTAACGAGTGCCACCTGAGCTAGCCTCTCTTGCCCATGTTCCTCAGTTTCAGAGGGTAGATATTTCAGGGTTGCTTTGTCCCCAGGGCTCCACGCCTTTGTGCTTTGTTTTTGCTTAAGGATTGCCACCTGAGGTAGCCTCTGTTGCCCATCTTAGTCCGTTTCAGAGGGTGGATTTCTCAGTGTTGCCTTTTCGCCAGCTCCCCACGCCCTTGTGTGTTTCTTTTGCTTAAAGATTGTCACCTGAGCTAGGCACTGTTGCCCTGCTTCCTCAGTTTCAGAGGGTACCTTTTTCAGGGTTGCTTTTTGACCGGCTCTCCTCGCCATTGTATTTTTTTATTTTATTTTTTTTGCTTAAAGATTGCCACCTGAGCTAGCCTCTGTTGCCCATCTTCGTCCGTTTCAGAGGGTGGATTTCTCAGTGTTGCCTTTTCGCCAGCTCCCCACGCCCTTGTGTGTTTCTTTTGCTTAAAGATTGTCACCTGAGCTAGGCACTGTTGCCCTGCTTCTTCAGTTTCAGAGGGTGCCTTTTTCAGGGTTGCTTTTTGACCGGGTCTCCTCGCCATTGTATTTTTTTATTTTATTTTTTTTGCTTAAAGATTGCCACCTGAGCTAGCCTCTGTTGCCCATCTTCGTCCGTTTCAGAGGGTGGATTTCTCAGTGTTGCCTTTTCGCCAGCTCCCCACGCCCTTGTGTGTTTCTTTTGCTTAAAGATTGTCACCTGAGCTAGGCACTGTTGCCCTGCTTCCTCAGTTTCAGAGGGTACCTTTTTCAGGGTTGCTTTTTGACCGGCTCTCCTCGCCATTGTATTTTTTTATTTTATTTTTTTTGCTTAAAGATTGCCACCTGAGCTAGCCTCTGTTGCCCATCTTCGTCCGTTTCAGAGGGTGGATTTCTCAGTGTTGCCTTTTCGCCAGCTCCCCACGCCCTTGTGTGTTTCTTTTGCTTAAAGATTGCCACCTGAAGCCAGCCTCTCTTGCCCATCTTCCTCAGTTTCAGAGGGTAGATATTTCAGGCTTGCTTTTTCCCCAGGTCTCCACGCCTTTGTGTTTTGTTTTTGCTTAACGAGTGCCACCTGAGCTAGCCTCTCTTGCCCATGTTCCTCAGTTTCAGAGGGTAGATATTTCAGGGTTGCTATGTCCCCAGGGCTCCACGCCTTTGTGCTTTGTTTTTGCTTAAGGATTGCCACCTGAGGTAGCCTCTCTTGCCCATCTTCCTCAGTTTCAGAGGGTGGATTTCTCCGTCTTGCTTTTTCCCCAGGTCTCCACGCCCTTGTGTGTTTCTTTTGCTTAAAGATTGCCACCTGAGCTAGCCTCTGTTGCCCATCTTCGTCCGTTTCAGAGGGTGGATTTCTCAGTGTTGCCTTTTCGCCAGCTCCCCACGCCCTTGTGTGTTTCTTTTGCTTAAAGATTGTCACCTGAGCTAGGCACTGTTGCCCTGCTTCCTCAGTTTCAGAGGGTACCTTTTTCAGGGTTGCTTTTTGACCGGCTCTCCTCGCCATTGTATTTTTTTATTTTATTTTTTTTGCTTAAAGATTGCCACCTGAGCTAGCCTCTGTTGCCCATCTTCGTCCGTTTCAGAGGGTGGATTTCTCAGTGTTGCCTTTTCGCCAGCTCCCCACGCCCTTGTGTGTTTCTTTTGCTTAAAGATTGTCACCTGAGCTAGGCACTGTTGCCCTGCTTCTTCAGTTTCAGAGGGTGCCTTTTTCAGGGTTGCTTTTTGACCGGGTCTCCTCGCCATTGTATTTTTTTATTTTATTTTTTTTGCTTAAAGATTGCCACCTGAGCTAGCCTCTGTTGCCCATCTTCGTCCGTTTCAGAGGGTGGATTTCTCAGTGTTGCCTTTTCGCCAGCTCCCCACGCCCTTGTGTGTTTCTTTTGCTTAAAGATTGTCACCTGAGCTAGGCACTGTTGCCCTGCTTCCTCAGTTTCAGAGGGTACCTTTTTCAGGGTTGCTTTTTGACCGGGTCTCCTCGCCATTGTATTTTTTTATTTTATTTTTTTTTGCTTAAAGATTGCCACCTGAGCTAGCCTCTGTTGCGCTTCTTTCTCAGTTTCAGAGGGTAGATTTCCCCGTGTTGCTTTTTCCCCAGGTCTCCACGCACTTCCTTTTATTTTTCCTTAAAAATTGCCACCTGAGCTAGCCTCTGTTGCCCATCTTCGTCGGTTTCAGAGGGTAGATTTCTCACTGTTGCTTTTTTGCCAGGTCTGCACGCCCTTGTGTTTTTTTTCTGCTTAAAGGTTGCAACCTGAGCTAGCTTCTTTTGCCCATGTTCCTCAGTTTCAGAGGGTGGATTTCTCCGTGTTGCTTTTTCCCCAGGCCTCCACGCCGTTGTGTGTTTCTTTTGCTTAAAGATTGCCACCTGAAGCCAGCCTCTCTTGCCCATCTTCCTCAGTTTCAGAGGGTAGATATTTCAGGGTTGCTTTTTCCCCAGGTCTCCACGCCTTTGTGTTTTGTTTTTGCTTAACGAGTGCCACCTGAGCTAGCCTCTCTTGCCCATGTTCCTCAGTTTCAGAGGGTAGATATTTCAGGGTTGCTTTGTCCCCAGGGCTCCACGCCTTTGTGCTTTGTTTTTGCTTAAGGATTGCCACCTGAGGTAGCCTCTCTTGCCCATCTTCCTCAGTTTCAGAGGGTGGATTTCTCCGTGTTGCTTTTTCCCCAGGTCTCCACGCCCTTGTGTGTTTCTTTTGCTTAAAGATTGCCACCTGAGCTAGCCTCTGTTGCCCATCTTCCTCAGTTTCAGAGGGTAGATATTTCAGGGTTGCTTTTTCCCCAGGTCTCCACGCCTTTGTGTTTTGTTTTTGCTTAACGAGTGCCACCTGAGCTAGCCTCTCTTGCCCATGTTCCTCAGTTTCAGAGGGTAGATATTTCAGGGTTGCTTTGTCCCCAGGGCTCCACGCCTTTGTGCTTTGTTTTTGCTTAAGGATTGCCACCTGAGGTAGCCTCTGTTGCCCATCTTAGTCCGTTTCAGAGGGTGGATTTCTCAGTGTTGCCTTTTCGCCAGCTCCCCACGCCCTTGTGTGTTTCTTTTGCTTAAAGATTGTCACCTGAGCTAGGCACTGTTGCCCTGCTTCTTCAGTTTCAGAGGGTACCTTTTTCAGGGTTGCTTTTTGACCGGCTCTCCTCGCCATTGTATTTTTTTATTTTATTTTTTTTGCTTAAAGATTGCCACCTGAGCTAGCCTCTGTTGCCCATCTTCGTCCGTTTCAGAGGGTGGATTTCTCAGTGTTGCCTTTTCGCCAGCTCCCCACGCCCTTGTGTGTTTCTTTTGCTTAAAGATTGTCACCTGAGCTAGGCACTGTTGCCCTGCTTCCTCAGTTTCAGAGGGTACCTTTTTCAGGGTTGCTTTTTGACCGGCTCTCCTCGCCATTGTATTTTTTTATTTTATTTTTTTTTGCTTAAAGATTGCCACCTGAGCTAGCCTCTGTTGCGCTTCTTTCTCAGTTTCAGAGGGTAGATTTCCCCGTGTTGCTTTTTCCCCAGGTCTCCACGCACTTCCTTTTATTTTTCCTTAAAAATTGCCACCTGAGCTAGCCTCTGTTGCCCATCTTCGTCGGTTTCAGAGGGTAGATTTCTCACTGTTGCTTTTTTGCCAGGTCTGCACGCCCTTGTGTTTTTTTTCTGCTTAAAGGTTGCAACCTGAGCTAGCTTCTTTTGCCCATGTTCCTCAGTTTCAGAGGGTGGATTTCTCCGTGTTGCTTTTTCCCCAGGCCTCCACGCCCTTGTGTGTTTCTTTTGCTTAACGATTGCCACCTGAGCTAGCCTCTGTTGCCCATCTTCGTCCGTTTCAGAGGGTGGATTTCTCAGTGTTGCCTTTTCGCCAGCTCCCCACGCCCTTGTGTGTTTCTTTTGCTTAAAGATTGCCACCTGAAGCCAGCCTCTCTTGCCCATCTTCCTCAGTTTCAGAGGGTAGATATTTCAGGGTTGCTTTTTCCCCAGGTCTCCACGCCTTTGTGTTTTGTTTTTGCTTAACGAGTGCCACCTGAGCTAGCCTCTCTTGCCCATGTTCCTCAGTTTCAGAGGGTAGATATTTCAGGGTTGCTTTGTCCCCAGGGCTCCACGCCTTTGTGCTTTGTTTTTGCTTAAGGATTGCCACCTGAGGTAGCCTCTGTTGCCCATCTTAGTCCGTTTCAGAGGGTGGATTTCTCAGTGTTGCCTTTTCGCCAGCTCCCCACGCCCTTGTGTGTTTCTTTTGCTTAAAGATTGTCACCTGAGCTAGGCACTGTTGCCCTGCTTCCTCAGTTTCAGAGGGTACCTTTTTCAGGGTTGCTTTTTGACCGGCTCTCCTCGCCATTGTATTTTTTTATTTTATTTTTTTTGCTTAAAGATTGCCACCTGAGCTAGCCTCTGTTGCCCATCTTCGTCCGTTTCAGAGGGTGGATTTCTCAGTGTTGCCTTTTCGCCAGCTCCCCACGCCCTTGTGTGTTTCTTTTGCTTAAAGATTGTCACCTGAGCTAGGCACTGTTGCCCTGCTTCTTCAGTTTCAGAGGGTGCCTTTTTCAGGGTTGCTTTTTGACCGGGTCTCCTCGCCATTGTATTTTTTTATTTTATTTTTTTTGCTTAAAGATTGCCACCTGAGCTAGCCTCTGTTGCCCATCTTCGTCCGTTTCAGAGGGTGGATTTCTCAGTGTTGCCTTTTCGCCAGCTCCCCACGCCCTTGTGTGTTTCTTTTGCTTAAAGATTGTCACCTGAGCTAGGCACTGTTGCCCTGCTTCCTCAGTTTCAGAGGGTACCTTTTTCAGGGTTGCTTTTTGACCGGCTCTCCTCGCCATTGTATTTTTTTATTTTATTTTTTTTGCTTAAAGATTGCCACCTGAGCTAGCCTCTGTTGCCCATCTTCGTCCGTTTCAGAGGGTGGATTTCTCAGTGTTGCCTTTTCGCCAGCTCCCCACGCCCTTGTGTGTTTCTTTTGCTTAAAGATTGCCACCTGAAGCCAGCCTCTCTTGCCCATCTTCCTCAGTTTCAGAGGGTAGATATTTCAGGGTTGCTTTTTCCCCAGGTCTCCACGCCTTTGTGTTTTGTTTTTGCTTAACGAGTGCCACCTGAGCTAGCCTCTCTTGCCCATGTTCCTCAGTTTCAGAGGGTAGATATTTCAGGGTTGCTATGTCCCCAGGGCTCCACGCCTTTGTGCTTTGTTTTTGCTTAAGGATTGCCACCTGAGGTAGCCTCTCTTGCCCATCTTCCTCAGTTTCAGAGGGTGGATTTCTCCGTCTTGCTTTTTCCCCAGGTCTCCACGCCCTTGTGTGTTTCTTTTGCTTAAAGATTGCCACCTGAGCTAGCCTCTGTTGCCCATCTTCGTCCGTTTCAGAGGGTGGATTTCTCAGTGTTGCCTTTTCGCCAGCTCCCCACGCCCTTGTGTGTTTCTTTTGCTTAAAGATTGTCACCTGAGCTAGGCACTGTTGCCCTGCTTCCTCAGTTTCAGAGGGTACCTTTTTCAGGGTTGCTTTTTGACCGGCTCTCCTCGCCATTGTATTTTTTTATTTTATTTTTTTTGCTTAAAGATTGCCACCTGAGCTAGCCTCTGTTGCCCATCTTCGTCCGTTTCAGAGGGTGGATTTCTCAGTGTTGCCTTTTCGCCAGCTCCCCACGCCCTTGTGTGTTTCTTTTGCTTAAAGATTGTCACCTGAGCTAGGCACTGTTGCCCTGCTTCTTCAGTTTCAGAGGGTGCCTTTTTCAGGGTTGCTTTTTGACCGGCTCTCCTCGCCATTGTATTTTTTTATTTTATTTTTTTTGCTTAAAGATTGCCACCTGAGCTAGCCTCTGTTGCCCATCTTCGTCCGTTTCAGAGGGTGGATTTCTCAGTGTTGCCTTTTCGCCAGCTCCCCACGCCCTTGTGTGTTTCTTTTGCTTAAAGATTGTCACCTGAGCTAGGCACTGTTGCCCTGCTTCCTCAGTTTCAGAGGGTACCTTTTTCAGGGTTGCTTTTTGACCGGCTCTCCTCGCCATTGTATTTTTTTATTTTATTTTTTTTTGCTTAAAGATTGCCACCTGAGCTAGCCTCTGTTGCGCTTCTTTCTCAGTTTCAGAGGGTAGATTTCCCCGTGTTGCTTTTTCCCCAGGTCTCCACGCACTTCCTTTTATTTTTCCTTAAAAATTGCCACCTGAGCTAGCCTCTGTTGCCCATCTTCGTCGGTTTCAGAGGGTAGATTTCTCACTGTTGCTTTTTTGCCAGGTCTGCACGCCCTTGTGTTTTTTTTCTGCTTAAAGGTTGCAACCTGAGCTAGCTTCTTTTGCCCATGTTCCTCAGTTTCAGAGGGTGGATTTCTCCGTGTTGCTTTTTCCCCAGGCCTCCACGCCCTTGTGTGTTTCTTTTGCTTAACGATTGCCACCTGAGCTAGCCTCTGTTGCCCATCTTCGTCCGTTTCAGAGGGTGGATTTCTCAGTGTTGCCTTTTCGCCAGCTCCCCACGCCCTTGTGTGTTTCTTTTGCTTAAAGATTGCCACCTGAAGCCAGCCTCTCTTGCCCATCTTCCTCAGTTTCAGAGGGTAGATATTTCAGGGTTGCTTTTTCCCCAGGTCTCCACGCCTTTGTGTTTTGTTTTTGCTTAACGAGTGCCACCTGAGCTAGCCTCTCTTGCCCATGTTCCTCAGTTTCAGAGGGTAGATATTTCAGGGTTGCTTTGTCCCCAGGGCTCCACGCCTTTGTGCTTTGTTTTTGCTTAAGGATTGCCACCTGAGGTAGCCTCTGTTGCCCATCTTAGTCCGTTTCAGAGGGTGGATTTCTCAGTGTTGCCTTTTCGCCAGCTCCCCACGCCCTTGTGTGTTTCTTTTGCTTAAAGATTGTCACCTGAGCTAGGCACTGTTGCCCTGCTTCCTCAGTTTCAGAGGGTACCTTTTTCAGGGTTGCTTTTTGACCGGGTCTCCTCGCCATTGTATTTTTTTATTTTATTTTTTTTGCTTAAAGATTGCCACCTGAGCTAGCCTCTGTTGCCCATCTTCGTCCATTTCAGAGGGTGGATTTCTCAGTGTTGCCTTTTCGCCAGCTCCCCACGCCCTTGTGTGTTTCTTTTGCTTAAAGATTGTCACCTGAGCTAGGCACTGTTGCCCTGCTTCCTCAGTTTCAGAGGGTACCTTTTTCAGGGTTGCTTTTTGACCGGCTCTCCTCGCCATTGTATTTTTTTATTTTATTTTTTTTGCTTAAAGATTGCCACCTGAGCTAGCCTCTGTTGCCCATCTTCGTCCGTTTCAGAGGGTGGATTTCTCAGTGTTGCCTTTTCGCCAGCTCCCCACGCCCTTGTGTGTTTCTTTTGCTTAAAGATTGCCACCTGAAGCCAGCCTCTCTTGCCCATCTTCCTCAGTTTCAGAGGGTAGATATTTCAGGGTTGCTTTTTCCCCAGGTCTCCACGCCTTTGTGTTTTGTTTTTGCTTAACGAGTGCCACCTGAGCTAGCCTCTCTTGCCCATGTTCCTCAGTTTCAGAGGGTAGATATTTCAGGGTTGCTATGTCCCCAGGGCTCCACGCCTTTGTGCTTTGTTTTTGCTTAAGGATTGCCACCTGAGGTAGCCTCTCTTGCCCATCTTCCTCAGTTTCAGAGGGTGGATTTCTCCGTCTTGCTTTTTCCCCAGGTCTCCACGCCCTTGTGTGTTTCTTTTGCTTAAAGATTGCCACCTGAGCTAGCCTCTGTTGCCCATCTTCGTCCGTTTCAGAGGGTGGATTTCTCAGTGTTGCCTTTTCGCCAGCTCCCCACGCCCTTGTGTGTTTCTTTTGCTTAAAGATTGTCACCTGAGCTAGGCACTGTTGCCCTGCTTCCTCAGTTTCAGAGGGTACCTTTTTCAGGGTTGCTTTTTGACCGGCTCTCCTCGCCATTGTATTTTTTTATTTTATTTTTTTTGCTTAAAGATTGCCACCTGAGCTAGCCTCTGTTGCCCATCTTCGTCCGTTTCAGAGGGTGGATTTCTCAGTGTTGCCTTTTCGCCAGCTCCCCACGCCCTTGTGTGTTTCTTTTGCTTAAAGATTGTCACCTGAGCTAGGCACTGTTGCCCTGCTTCTTCAGTTTCAGAGGGTGCCTTTTTCAGGGTTGCTTTTTGACCGGGTCTCCTCGCCATTGTATTTTTTTATTTTATTTTTTTTGCTTAAAGATTGCCACCTGAGCTAGCCTCTGTTGCCCATCTTCGTCCGTTTCAGAGGGTGGATTTCTCAGTGTTGCCTTTTCGCCAGCTCCCCACGCCCTTGTGTGTTTCTTTTGCTTAAAGATTGTCACCTGAGCTAGGCACTGTTGCCCTGCTTCCTCAGTTTCAGAGGGTACCTTTTTCAGGGTTGCTTTTTGACCGGGTCTCCTCGCCATTGTATTTTTTTATTTTATTTTTTTTTGCTTAAAGATTGCCACCTGAGCTAGCCTCTGTTGCGCTTCTTTCTCAGTTTCAGAGGGTAGATTTCCCCGTGTTGCTTTTTCCCCAGGTCTCCACGCACTTCCTTTTATTTTTCCTTAAAAATTGCCACCTGAGCTAGCCTCTGTTGCCCATCTTCGTCGGTTTCAGAGGGTAGATTTCTCACTGTTGCTTTTTTGCCAGGTCTGCACGCCCTTGTGTTTTTTTTCTGCTTAAAGGTTGCAACCTGAGCTAGCTTCTTTTGCCCATGTTCCTCAGTTTCAGAGGGTGGATTTCTCCGTGTTGCTTTTTCCCCAGGCCTCCACGCCCTTGTGTGTTTCTTTTGCTTAACGATTGCCACCTGAGCTAGCCTCTGTTGCCCATCTTCGTCCGTTTCAGAGGGTGGATTTCTCAGTGTTGCCTTTTCGCCAGCTCCCCACGCCCTTGTGTGTTTCTTTTGCTTAAAGATTGCCACCTGAAGCCAGCCTCTCTTGCCCATCTTCCTCAGTTTCAGAGGGTAGATATTTCAGGGTTGCTTTTTCCCCAGGTCTCCACGCCTTTGTGTTTTGTTTTTGCTTAACGAGTGCCACCTGAGCTAGCCTCTCTTGCCCATGTTCATCAGTTTCAGAGGGTAGATATTTCAGGGTTGCTTTGTCCCCAGGGCTCCACGCCTTTGTGCTTTGTTTTTGCTTAAGGATTGCCACCTGAGGTAGCCTCTCTTGCCCATCTTCCTCAGTTTCAGAGGGTGGATTTCTCCGTGTTGCTTTTTCCCCAGGTCTCCACGCCCTTGTGTGTTTCTTTTGCTTAAAGATTGCCACCTGAGCTAGCCTCTGTTGCCCATCTTCCTCAGTTTCAGAGGGTAGATATTTCAGGGTTGCTTTTTCCCCAGGTCTCCACGCCTTTGTGTTTTGTTTTTGCTTAACGAGTGCCACCTGAGCTAGCCTCTCTTGCCCATGTTCCTCAGTTTCAGAGGGTAGATATTTCAGGGTTGCTTTGTCCCCAGGGCTCCACGCCTTTGTGCTTTGTTTTTGCTTAAGGATTGCCACCTGAGGTAGCCTCTGTTGCCCATCTTAGTCCGTTTCAGAGGGTGGATTTCTCAGTGTTGCCTTTTCGCCAGCTCCCCACGCCCTTGTGTGTTTCTTTTGCTTAAAGATTGTCACCTGAGCTAGGCACTGTTGCCCTGCTTCTTCAGTTTCAGAGGGTACCTTTTTCAGGGTTGCTTTTTGACCGGCTCTCCTCGCCATTGTATTTTTTTATTTTATTTTTTTTTGCTTAAAGATTGCCACCTGAGCTAGCCTCTGTTGCGCTTCTTTCTCAGTTTCAGAGGGTAGATTTCCCCGTGTTGCTTTTTCCCCAGGTCTCCACGCACTTCCTTTTATTTTTCCTTAAAAATTGCCACCTGAGCTAGCCTCTGTTGCCCATCTTCGTCGGTTTCAGAGGGTAGATTTCTCACTGTTGCTTTTTTGCCAGGTCTGCACGCCCTTGTGTTTTTTTTCTGCTTAAAGGTTGCAACCTGAGCTAGCTTCTTTTGCCCATGTCCCTCAGTTTCAGAGGGTGGATTTCTCCGTGTTGCTTTTTCCCCAGGCCTCCACGCCCTTGTGTGTTTCTTTTGCTTAACGATTGCCACCTGAGCTAGCCTCTGTTGCCCATCTTCGTCCGTTTCAGAGGGTGGATTTCTCAGTGTTGCCTTTTCGCCAGCTCCCCACGCCCTTGTGTGTTTCTTTTGCTTAAAGATTGCCACCTGAAGCCAGCCTCTCTTGCCCATCTTCCTCAGTTTCAGAGGGTAGATATTTCAGGGTTGCTTTTTCCCCAGGTCTCCACGCCTTTGTGTTTTGTTTTTGCTTAACGAGTGCCACCTGAGCTAGCCTCTCTTGCCCATGTTCCTCAGTTTCAGAGGGTAGATATTTCAGGGTTGCTTTGTCCCCAGGGCTCCACGCCTTTGTGCTTTGTTTTTGCTTAAGGATTGCCACCTGAGGTAGCCTCTGTTGCCCATCTTAGTCCGTTTCAGAGGGTGGATTTCTCAGTGTTGCCTTTTCGCCAGCTCCCCACGCCCTTGTGTGTTTCTTTTGCTTAAAGATTGTCACCTGAGCTAGGCACTGTTGCCCTGCTTCCTCAGTTTCAGAGGGTACCTTTTTCAGGGTTGCTTTTTGACCGGCTCTCCTCGCCATTGTATTTTTTTATTTTATTTTTTTTGCTTAAAGATTGCCACCTGAGCTAGCCTCTGTTGCCCATCTTCGTCCGTTTCAGAGGGTGGATTTCTCAGTGTTGCCTTTTCGCCAGCTCCCCACGCCCTTGTGTGTTTCTTTTGCTTAAAGATTGTCACCTGAGCTAGGCACTGTTGCCCTGCTTCTTCAGTTTCAGAGGGTGCCTTTTTCAGGGTTGCTTTTTGACCGGGTCTCCTCGCCATTGTATTTTTTTATTTTATTTTTTTTGCTTAAAGATTGCCACCTGAGCTAGCCTCTGTTGCCCATCTTCGTCCGTTTCAGAGGGTGGATTTCTCAGTGTTGCCTTTTCGCCAGCTCCCCACGCCCTTGTGTGTTTCTTTTGCTTAAAGATTGTCACCTGAGCTAGGCACTGTTGCCCTGCTTCCTCAGTTTCAGAGGGTACCTTTTTCAGGGTTGCTTTTTCACCGGGTCTCCTCGCCATTGTATTTTTTTATTTTATTTTTTTTGCTTAAAGATTGCCACCTGAGCTAGCCTCTGTTGCCCATCTTCGTCCGTTTCAGAGGGTGGATTTCTCAGTGTTGCCTTTTCGCCAGCTCCCCACGCCCTTGTGTGTTTCTTTTGCTTAAAGATTGCCACCTGAAGCCAGCCTCTCTTGCCCATCTTCCTCAGTTTCAGAGGGTAGATATTTCAGGGTTGCTTTTTCCCCAGGTCTCCACGCCTTTGTGTTTTGTTTTTGCTTAACGAGTGCCACCTGAGCTAGCCTCTCTTGCCCATGTTCCTCAGTTTCAGAGGGTAGATATTTCAGGGTTGCTATGTCCCCAGGGCTCCACGCCTTTGTGCTTTGTTTTTGCTTAAGGATTGCCACCTGAGGTAGCCTCTCTTGCCCATCTTCCTCAGTTTCAGAGGGTGGATTTCTCCGTCTTGCTTTTTCCCCAGGTCTCCACGCCCTTGTGTGTTTCTTTTGCTTAAAGATTGCCACCTGAGCTAGCCTCTGTTGCCCATCTTCGTCCGTTTCAGAGGGTGGATTTCTCAGTGTTGCCTTTTCGCCAGCTCCCCACGCCCTTGTGTGTTTCTTTTGCTTAAAGATTGTCACCTGAGCTAGGCACTGTTGCCCTGCTTCCTCAGTTTCAGAGGGTACCTTTTTCAGGGTTGCTTTTTGACCGGGTCTCCTCGCCATTGTATTTTTTTATTTTATTTTTTTTGCTTAAAGATTGCCACGTGAGCTAGCCTCTGTTGCGCTTCTTTCTCAGTTCTAGAGGGTAGATTTCTCCGTGTTGCTTTTTCCCCAGGTCTCCACGCACTTCCTTTTATTTTTCCTTAAAAATTGCCACCTGAGCTAGCCTCTGTTGTCCATCTTCGTCGGTTTCAGAGGGTAGATTTCTCACTGTTGCTTTTTTGCCAGGTCTGCACGCCCTTGTGTTTTTTTTCTGCTTAAAGGTTGCAACCTGAGCTAGCTTCTTTTGCCCATGTCCCTCAGTTTCAGAGGGTGGATTTCTCCGTGTTGCTTTTTCCCCAGGCCTCCACGCCCTTGTGTGTTTCTTTTGCTTAAAGATTGCCACCTGAAGCCAGCCTCTCTTGCCCATCTTCCTCAGTTTCAGAGGGTAGATATTTCAGGGTTGCTTTTTCCCCAGGTCTCCACGCCTTTGTGTTTTGTTTTTGCTTAACGATTGCCACCTGAGCTAGCCTCTCTTGCCCATGTTCCTCAGTTTCAGAGGGTAGATATTTCAGGGTTGCTTTGTCCCCAGGGCTCCACGCCTTTGTGCTTTGTTTTTGCTTAAGGATTGCCACCTGAGGTAGCCTCTCTTGCCCATCTTCCTCAGTTTCAGAGGGTGGATTTCTCCGTGTTGCTTTTTCCCCAGGTCTCCACGCCCTTGTGTGTTTCTTTTGCTTAACGATTGCCACCTGAGCTAGCCTCTGTTGCCCATCTTCGTCCGTTTCAGAGGGTGGATTTCTCAGTGTTGCCTTTTCGCCAGCTCCCCACGCCCTTGTGTGTTTCTTTTGCTTAAAGATTGTCACCTGAGCTAGGCACTGTTGCCCTGCTTCCTCAGTTTCAGAGGGTACCTTTTTCAGGGTTGCTTTTTGACCGGGTCTCCTCGCCATTGTATTTTTTTATCTTATTTTTTTTGCTTAAAGATTGCCACCTGAGCTAGCCTCTGTTGCGCTTCTTTCTCAGTTCTAGAGGGTAGATTTCTCCGTGTTGCTTTTTCCCCAGGTCTCCACGCACTTCCTTTTATTTTTCCTTAAAAATTGCCACCTGAGCTAGCCTCTGTTGTCCATCTTCGTCGGTTTCAGAGGGTAGATTTCTCACTGTTGCTTTTTTGCCAGGTCTGCACGCCCTTGTGTTTTTTTTCTGCTTAAAGGTTGCAACCTGAGCTAGCTTCTTTTGCCCATGTCCCTCAGTTTCAGAGGGTGGATTTCTCCGTGTTGCTTTTTCCCCAGGCCTCCACGCCCTTGTGTGTTTCTTTTGCTTAAAGATTGCCACCTGAAGCCAGCCTCTCTTGCCCATCTTCCTCAGTTTCAGAGGGTAGATATTTCAGGGTTGCTTTTTCCCCAGGTCTCCACGCCTTTGTGTTTTGTTTTTGCTTAACGATTGCCACCTGAGCTAGCCTCTCTTGCCCATGTTCCTCAGTTTCAGAGGGTAGATATTTCAGGGTTGCTTTGTCCCCAGGGCTCCACGCCTTTGTGCTTTGTTTTTGCTTAAGGATTGCCACCTGAGGTAGCCTCTCTTGCCCATCTTCCTCAGTTTCAGAGGGTGGATTTCTCCGTGTTGCTTTTTCCCCAGGTCTCCACGCCCTTGTGTGTTTCTTTTGCTTAAAGATTGCCACCTGAGCTAGCCTCTGTTGCCCATCTTCGTCCGTTTCAGAGGGTGGATTTCTCAGTGTTGCCTTTTCGCCAGCTCCCCACGCCCTTGTGTGTTTCTTTTGCTTAAAGATTGTCACCTGAGCTAGGCACTGTTGCCCTGCTTCCTCAGTTTCAGAGGGTACCTTTTTCAGGGTTGCTTTTTGACCGGGTCTCCTCGCCATTGTATTTTTTATCTTATTTTTTTTGCTTAAAGATTGCCACCTGAGCTAGCCTCTGTTGCGCTTCTTTCTCAGTTCTAGAGGGTAGATTTCTCCGTGTTGCTTTTTCCCCAGGTCTCCACGCACTTCCTTTTATTTTTCCTTAAAAATTGCCACCTGAGCTAGCCTCTGTTGTCCATCTTCGTCGGTTTCAGAGGGTAGATTTCTCACTGTTGCTTTTTTGCCAGGTCTGCACGCCCTTGTGTTTTTTTTCTGCTTAAAGGTTGCAACCTGAGCTAGCTTCTTTTGCCCATGTCCCTCAGTTTCAGAGGGTGGATTTCTCCGTGTTGCTTTTTCCCCAGGTCTCCACGCCCTTGTGTGTTTCTTTTGCTTAAAGATTGCCACCTGAAGCCAGCCTCTCTTGCCCATCTTCCTCAGTTTCAGAGGGTAGATATTTCAGGGTTGCTTTTTCCCCAGGTCTCCACGCCCTTGTGTGTTTCTTTTGCTTAAAGATTGTCACCTGAGCTAGGCACTGTTGCCCTGCTTCCTCAGTTTCAGAGGGTACCTTTTTCAGGGTTGCTTTTTGACCGGGTCTCCTCGCCATTGTATTTTTTTATTTTATTTTTTTTGCTTAAAGATTGCCACCTGAGCTAGCCTCTGTTGCGCTTCTTTCTCAGTTCTAGAGGGTAGATTTCTCCGTGTTGCTTTTTCCCCAGGTCTCCACGCACTTCCTTTTATTTTTCCTTAAAAATTGCCACCTGAGCTAGCCTCTGTTGTCCATCTTCGTCGGTTTCAGAGGGTAGATTTCTCACTGTTGCTTTTTTGCCAGGTCTGCACGCCCTTGTGTTTTTTTTCTGCTTAAAGGTTGCAACCTGAGCTAGCTTCTTTTGCCCATGTTCCTCAGTTTCAGAGGGTGGATTTCTCAGTGTTGCCTTTTCCCCAGCTCCCCACGCCCTTGTGTGTTTCTTTTGCTTAAAGATTGCCACCTGAAGCCAGCCTCTCTTGCCCATCTTCCTCAGTTTCAGAGGGTAGATATTTCAGGGTTGCTTTTTCCCCAGGTCTCCACGCCTTTGGGTTTTGTTTTTGCTTAACGAGTGCCACCTGAGCTAGCCTCTCTTGCCCATGTTCCTCAGTTTCAGAGGGTAGATATTTCAGGGTTGCTTTGTCCCCAGGGCTCCACGCCTTTGTGCTTTGTTTTTGCTTAAGGATTGCCACCTGAGGTAGCCTCTCTTGCCCATGTTCCTCAGTTTCAGAGGGTGGATTTCTCCGTGTTGCTTTTTCCCCAGGTCTCCACGCCCTTGTGTGTTTCTTTTGCTTAAAGATTGCCACCTGAGCTAGCCTCTGTTGCCCATCTTCGTCCGTTTCAGAGGGTGGATTTCTCAGTGTTGCCTTTTCGCCAGCTCCCCACGCCCTTGTGTGTTTCTTTTGCTTAAAGATTGTCACCTGAGCTAGGCACTGTTGCCCTGCTTCCTCAGTTTCAGAGGGTACCTTTTTCAGGGTTGCTTTTTGACCGGGTCTCCTCGCCATTGTATTTTTTTATTTTATTTTTTTTGCTTAAAGATTGCCACCTGAGCTAGCCTCTGTTGCGCTTCTTTCTCAGTTCTAGAGGGTAGATTTCTCCGTGTTGCTTTTTCCCCAGGTCTCCACGCACTTCCTTTTATTTTTCCTTAAAAATTGCCACCTGAGCTAGCCTCTGTTGTCCATCTTCGTCGGTTTCAGAGGGTAGATTTCTCACTGTTGCTTTTTTGCCAGGTCTGCACGCCCTTGTGTTTTTTTTCTGCTTAAAGGTTGCAACCTGAGCTAGCTTCTTTTGCCCATGTTCCTCAGTTTCAGAGGGTGGATTTCTCCGTGTTGCTTTTTCCCCAGGCCTCCACGCCCTTGTGTGTTTCTTTTGCTTAACGATTGCCACCTGAGCTAGCCTCTGTTGCCCATCTTCGTCCGTTTCAGAGGGTGGATTTCTCAGTGTTGCCTTTTCCCCAGCTCCCCACGCCCTTGTGTGTTTCTTTTGCTTAAAGATTGCCACCTGAAGCCAGCCTCTCTTGCCCATCTTCCTCAGTTTCAGAGGGTAGATATTTCAGGGTTGCTTTTTCCCCAGGTCTCCACGCCTTTAGGTTTTGTTTTTGCTTAACGAGTGCCACCTGAGCTAGCCTCTCTTGCCCATGTTCCTCAGTTTCAGAGGGTAGATATTTCAGGGTTGCTTTGTCCCCAGGGCTCCACGCCTTTGTGCTTTGTTTTTGCTTAAGGATTGCCACCTGAGGTAGCCTCTCTTGCCCATCTTCCTCAGTTTCAGAGGGTGGATTTCTCCGTGTTGCTTTTTCCCCAGGTCTCCACGCCCTTGTGTGTTTCTTTTGCTTAAAGATTGCCACCTGAGCTAGCCTCTGTTGCCCATCTTCGTCCGTTTCAGAGGGTGGATTTCTCAGTGTTGCCTTTTCGCCAGCTCCCCACGCCCTTGTGTGTTTCTTTTGCTTAAAGATTGTCACCTGAGCTAGGCACTGTTGCCCTGCTTCCTCAGTTTCAGAGGGTACCTTTTTCAGGGTTGCTTTTTCACCGGGTCTCCTCGCCATTGTATTTTTTTATCTTATTTTTTTTGCTTAAAGATTGCCACCTGAGCTAGCCTCTGTTGCGCTTCTTTCTCAGTTCTAGAGGGTAGATTTCTCCGTGTTGCTTTTTCCCCAGGTCTCCACGCACTTCCTTTTATTTTTCCTTAAAAATTGCCACCTGAGCTAGCCTCTGTTGTCCATCTTCGTCGGTTTCAGAGGGTAGATTTCTCACTGTTGCTTTTTTGCCAGGTCTGCACGCCCTTGTGTTTTTTTTCTGCTTAAAGGTTGCAACCTGAGCTAGCTTCTTTTGCCCATGTCCCTCAGTTTCAGAGGGTGGATTTCTCCGTGTTGCTTTTTCCCCAGGCCTCCACGCCCTTGTGTGTTTCTTTTGCTTAAAGATTGCCACCTGAAGCCAGCCTCTCTTGCCCATCTTCCTCAGTTTCAGAGGGTAGATATTTCAGGGTTGCTTTTTCCCCAGGTCTCCACGCCTTTGTGTTTTGTTTTTGCTTAACGATTGCCACCTGAGCTAGCCTCTCTTGCCCATGTTCCTCAGTTTCAGAGGGTAGATATTTCAGGGTTGCTTTGTCCCCAGGGCTCCACGCCTTTGTGCTTTGTTTTTGCTTAAGGATTGCCACCTGAGGTAGCCTCTCTTGCCCATCTTCCTCAGTTTCAGAGGGTGGATTTCTCCGTCTTGCTTTTTCCCCAGGTCTCCACGCCCTTGTGTGTTTCTTTTGCTTAAAGATTGCCACCTGAAGCCAGCCTCTCTTGCCCATCTTCCTCAGTTTCAGAGGGTAGATATTTCAGGGTTGCTTTTTCCCCAGGTCTCCACGCCCTTGTGTGTTTCTTTTGCTTAAAGATTGTCACCTGAGCTAGGCACTGTTGCCCTGCTTCCTCAGTTTCAGAGGGTACCTTTTTCAGGGTTGCTTTTTGACCGGGTCTCCTCGCCATTGTATTTTTTTATCTTATTTTTTTTGCTTAAAGATTGCCACCTGAGCTAGCCTCTGTTGCGCTTCTTTCTCAGTTCTAGAGGGTAGATTTCTCCGTGTTGCTTTTTCCCCAGGTCTCCACGCACTTCCTTTTATTTTTCCTTAAAAATTGCCACCTGAGCTAGCCTCTGTTGTCCATCTTCGTCGGTTTCAGAGGGTAGATTTCTCACTGTTGCTTTTTTGCCAGGTCTGCACGCCCTTGTGTTTTTTTTCTGCTTAAAGGTTGCAACCTGAGCTAGCTTCTTTTGCCCATGTCCCTCAGTTTCAGAGGGTGGATTTCTCCGTGTTGCTTTTTCCCCAGGCCTCCACGCCCTTGTGTGTTTCTTTTGCTTAAAGATTGCCACCTGAAGCCAGCCTCTCTTGCCCATCTTCCTCAGTTTCAGAGGGTAGATATTTCAGGGTTGCTTTTTCCCCAGGTCTCCACGCCTTTGTGTTTTGTTTTTGCTTAACGATTGCCACCTGAGCTAGCCTCTCTTGCCCATGTTCCTCAGTTTCAGAGGGTAGATATTTCAGGGTTGCTTTGTCCCCAGGGCTCCACGCCTTTGTGCTTTGTTTTTGCTTAAGGATTGCCACCTGAGGTAGCCTCTCTTGCCCATCTTCCTCAGTTTCAGAGGGTGGATTTCTCCGTGTTGCTTTTTCCCCAGGTCTCCACGCCCTTGTGTGTTTCTTTTGCTTAAAGATTGCCACCTGAAGCCAGCCTCTCTTGCCCATCTTCCTCAGTTTCAGAGGGTAGATATTTCAGGGTTGCTTTTTCCCCAGGTCTCCACGCCCTTGTGTGTTTCTTTTGCTTAAAGATTGTCACCTGAGCTAGGCACTGTTGCCCTGCTTCCTCAGTTTCAGAGGGTACCTTTTTCAGGGTTGCTTTTTGACCGGGTCTCCTCGCCATTGTATTTTTTTATCTTATTTTTTTTGCTTAAAGATTGCCACCTGAGCTAGCCTCTGTTGCGCTTCTTTCTCAGTTCTAGAGGGTAGATTTCTCCGTGTTGCTTTTTCCCCAGGTCTCCACGCACTTCCTTTTATTTTTCCTTAAAAATTGCCACCTGAGCTAGCCTCTGTTGTCCATCTTCGTCGGTTTCAGAGGGTAGATTTCTCACTGTTGCTTTTTTGCCAGGTCTGCACGCCCTTGTGTTTTTTTTCTGCTTAAAGGTTGCAACCTGAGCTAGCTTCTTTTGCCCATGTCCCTCAGTTTCAGAGGGTGGATTTCTCCGTGTTGCTTTTTCCCCAGGCCTCCACGCCCTTGTGTGTTTCTTTTGCTTAAAGATTGCCACCTGAAGCCAGCCTCTCTTGCCCATCTTCCTCAGTTTCAGAGGGTAGATATTTCAGGGTTGCTTTTTCCCCAGGTCTCCACGCCTTTGTGTTTTGTTTTTGCTTAACGATTGCCACCTGAGCTAGCCTCTCTTGCCCATGTTCCTCAGTTTCAGAGGGTAGATATTTCAGGGTTGCTTTGTCCCCAGGGCTCCACGCCTTTGTGCTTTGTTTTTGCTTAAGGATTGCCACCTGAGGTAGCCTCTCTTGCCCATCTTCCTCAGTTTCAGAGGGTGGATTTCTCCGTGTTGCTTTTTCCCCAGGTCTCCACGCCCTTGTGTGTTTCTTTTGCTTAAAGATTGCCACCTGAGCTAGCCTCTGTTGCCCATCTTCGTCCGTTTCAGAGGGTGGATTTCTCAGTGTTGCCTTTTCGCCAGCTCCCCACGCCCTTGTGTGTTTCTTTTGCTTAAAGATTGTCACCTGAGCTAGGCACTGTTGCCCTGCTTCCTCAGTTTCAGAGGGTACCTTTTTCAGGGTTGCTTTTTGACTGGGTCTCCTTGCCATTGTATTTTTTATCTTATTTTTTTTGCTTAAAGATTGCCACCTGAGCTAGCCTCTGTTGCGCTTCTTTCTCAGTTCTAGAGGGTAGATTTCTCCGTGTTGCTTTTTCCCCAGGTCTCCACGCACTTCCTTTTATTTTTCCTTAAAAATTGCCACCTGAGCTAGCCTCTGTTGTCCATCTTCGTCGGTTTCAGAGGGTAGATTTCTCACTGTTGCTTTTTTGCCAGGTCTGCACGCCCTTGTGTTTTTTTTCTGCTTAAAGGTTGCAACCTGAGCTAGCTTCTTTTGCCCATGTCCCTCAGTTTCAGAGGGTGGATTTCTCCGTGTTGCTTTTTCCCCAGGTCTCCACGCCCTTGTGTGTTTCTTTTGCTTAAAGATTGCCACCTGAAGCCAGCCTCTCTTGCCCATCTTCCTCAGTTTCAGAGGGTAGATATTTCAGGGTTGCTTTTTCCCCAGGTCTCCACGCCCTTGTGTGTTTCTTTTGCTTAAAGATTGTCACCTGAGCTAGGCACTGTTGCCCTGCTTCCTCAGTTTCAGAGGGTACCTTTTTCAGGGTTGCTTTTTGACCGGGTCTCCTCGCCATTGTATTTTTTTATCTTATTTTTTTTGCTTAAAGATTGCCACCTGAGCTAGCCTCTGTTGCGCTTCTTTCTCAGTTCTAGAGGGTAGATTTCTCCGTGTTGCTTTTTCCCCAGGTCTCCACGCACTTCCTTTTATTTTTCCTTAAAAATTGCCACCTGAGCTAGCCTCTGTTGTCCATCTTCGTCGGTTTCAGAGGGTAGATTTCTCACTGTTGCTTTTTTGCCAGGTCTGCACGCCCTTGTGTTTTTTTTCTGCTTAAAGGTTGCAACCTGAGCTAGCTTCTTTTGCCCATGTCCCTCAGTTTCAGAGGGTGGATTTCTCCGTGTTGCTTTTTCCCCAGGCCTCCACGCCCTTGTGTGTTTCTTTTGCTTAAAGATTGCCACCTGAAGCCAGCCTCTCTTGCCCATCTTCCTCAGTTTCAGAGGGTAGATATTTCAGGGTTGCTTTTTCCCCAGGTCTCCACGCCTTTGGGTTTTGTTTTTGCTTAACGAGTGCCACCTGAGCTAGCCTCTCTTGCCCATGTTCCTCAGTTTCAGAGGGTAGATATTTCAGGGTTGCTTTGTCCCCAGGGCTCCACGCCTTTGTGCTTTGTTTTTGCTTAAGGATTGCCACCTGAGGTAGCCTCTCTTGCCCATCTTCCTCAGTTTCAGAGGGTGGATTTCTCCGTGTTGCTTTTTCCCCAGGTCTCCACGCCCTTGTGTGTTTCTTTTGCTTAAAGATTGCCACCTGAGCTAGCCTCTGTTGCCCATCTTCGTCCGTTTCAGAGGGTGGATTTCTCAGTGTTGCCTTTTCGCCAGCTCCCCACGCCCTTGTGTGTTTCTTTTGCTTAAAGATTGTCACCTGAGCTAGGCACTGTTGCCCTGCTTCCTCAGTTTCAGAGGGTACCTTTTTCAGGGTTGCTTTTTGACCGGGTCTCCTCGCCATTGTATTTTTTTATTTTATTTTTTTTGCTTAAAGATTGCCACGTGAGCTAGCCTCTGTTGCGCTTCTTTCTCAGTTCTAGAGGGTAGATTTCTCCGTGTTGCTTTTTCCCCAGGTCTCCACGCACTTCCTTTTATTTTTCCTTAAAAATTGCCACCTGAGCTAGCCTCTGTTGTCCATCTTCGTCGGTTTCAGAGGGTAGATTTCTCACTGTTGCTTTTTTGCCAGGTCTGCACGCCCTTGTGTTTTTTTTCTGCTTAAAGGTTGCAACCTGAGCTAGCTTCTTTTGCCCATGTCCCTCAGTTTCAGAGGGTGGATTTCTCCGTGTTGCTTTTTCCCCAGGCCTCCACGCCCTTGTGTGTTTCTTTTGCTTAAAGATTGCCACCTGAAGCCAGCCTCTCTTGCCCATCTTCCTCAGTTTCAGAGGGTAGATATTTCAGGGTTGCTTTTTCCCCAGGTCTCCACGCCTTTGTGTTTTGTTTTTGCTTAACGATTGCCACCTGAGCTAGCCTCTCTTGCCCATGTTCCTCAGTTTCAGAGGGTAGATATTTCAGGGTTGCTTTGTCCCCAGGGCTCCACGCCTTTGTGCTTTGTTTTTGCTTAAGGATTGCCACCTGAGGTAGCCTCTCTTGCCCATCTTCCTCAGTTTCAGAGGGTGGATTTCTCCGTGTTGCTTTTTCCCCAGGTCTCCACGCCCTTGTGTGTTTCTTTTGCTTAAAGATTGCCACCTGAAGCCAGCCTCTCTTGCCCATCTTCCTCAGTTTCAGAGGGTAGATATTTCAGGGTTGCTTTTTCCCCAGGTCTCCACGCCCTTGTGTGTTTCTTTTGCTTAAAGATTGTCACCTGAGCTAGGCACTGTTGCCCTGCTTCCTCAGTTTCAGAGGGTACCTTTTTCAGGGTTGCTTTTTGACCGGGTCTCCTCGCCATTGTATTTTTTTATCTTATTTTTTTTGCTTAAAGATTGCCACCTGAGCTAGCCTCTGTTGCGCTTCTTTCTCAGTTCTAGAGGGTAGATTTCTCCGTGTTGCTTTTTCCCCAGGTCTCCACGCACTTCCTTTTATTTTTCCTTAAAAATTGCCACCTGAGCTAGCCTCTGTTGTCCATCTTCGTCGGTTTCAGAGGGTAGATTTCTCACTGTTGCTTTTTTGCCAGGTCTGCACGCCCTTGTGTTTTTTTTCTGCTTAAAGGTTGCAACCTGAGCTAGCTTCTTTTGCCCATGTCCCTCAGTTTCAGAGGGTGGATTTCTCCGTGTTGCTTTTTCCCCAGGCCTCCACGCCCTTGTGTGTTTCTTTTGCTTAAAGATTGCCACCTGAAGCCAGCCTCTCTTGCCCATCTTCCTCAGTTTCAGAGGGTAGATATTTCAGGGTTGCTTTTTCCCCAGGTCTCCACGCCTTTGTGTTTTGTTTTTGCTTAACGATTGCCACCTGAGCTAGCCTCTCTTGCCCATGTTCCTCAGTTTCAGAGGGTAGATATTTCAGGGTTGCTTTGTCCCCAGGGCTCCACGCCTTTGTGCTTTGTTTTTGCTTAAGGATTGCCACCTGAGGTAGCCTCTCTTGCCCATCTTCCTCAGTTTCAGAGGGTGGATTTCTCCGTGTTGCTTTTTCCCCAGGTCTCCACGCCCTTGTGTGTTTCTTTTGCTTAAAGATTGTCACCTGAGCTAGGCACTGTTGCCCTGCTTCCTCAGTTTCAGAGGGTACCTTTTTCAGGGTTGCTTTTTGACCGGGTCTCCTCGCCATTGTATTTTTTTATTTTATTTTTTTTGCTTAAAGATTGCCACCTGAGCTAGCCTCTGTTGCGCTTCTTTCTCAGTTCTAGAGGGTAGATTTCTCCGTGTTGCTTTTTCCCCAGGTCTCCACGCACTTCCTTTTATTTTTCCTTAAAAATTGCCACCTGAGCTAGCCTCTGTTGTCCATCTTCGTCGGTTTCAGAGGGTAGATTTCTCACTGTTGCTTTTTTGCCAGGTCTGCACGCCCTTGTGTTTTTTTTCTGCTTAAAGGTTGCAACCTGAGCTAGCTTCTTTTGCCCATGTCCCTCAGTTTCAGAGGGTGGATTTCTCCGTGTTGCTTTTTCCCCAGGCCTCCACGCCCTTGTGTGTTTCTTTTGCTTAAAGATTGCCACCTGAAGCCAGCCTCTCTTGCCCATCTTCCTCAGTTTCAGAGGGTAGATATTTCAGGGTTGCTTTTTCCCCAGGTCTCCACGCCCTTGTGTGTTTCTTTTGCTTAAAGATTGTCACCTGAGCTAGGCACTGTTGCCCTGCTTCCTCAGTTTCAGAGGGTACCTTTTTCAGGGTTGCTTTTTGACCGGGTCTCCTCGCCATTGTATTTTTTTATCTTATTTTTTTTGCTTAAAGATTGCCACCTGAGCTAGCCTCTGTTGCGCTTCTTTCTCAGTTCTAGAGGGTAGATTTCTCCGTGTTGCTTTTTCCCCAGGTCTCCACGCACTTCCTTTTATTTTTCCTTAAAAATTGCCACCTGAGCTAGCCTCTGTTGTCCATCTTCGTCGGTTTCAGAGGGTAGATTTCTCACTGTTGCTTTTTTGCCAGGTCTGCACGCCCTTGTGTTTTTTTTCTGCTTAAAGGTTGCAACCTGAGCTAGCTTCTTTTGCCCATGTCCCTCAGTTTCAGAGGGTGGATTTCTCCGTGTTGCTTTTTCCCCAGGCCTCCACGCCCTTGTGTGTTTCTTTTGCTTAAAGATTGCCACCTGAAGCCAGCCTCTCTTGCCCATCTTCCTCAGTTTCAGAGGGTAGATATTTCAGGGTTGCTTTTTCCCCAGGTCTCCACGCCTTTGTGTTTTGTTTTTGCTTAACGATTGCCACCTGAGCTAGCCTCTCTTGCCCATGTTCCTCAGTTTCAGAGGGTAGATATTTCAGGGTTGCTTTGTCCCCAGGGCTCCACGCCTTTGTGCTTTGTTTTTGCTTAAGGATTGCCACCTGAGGTAGCCTCTCTTGCCCATCTTCCTCAGTTTCAGAGGGTGGATTTCTCCGTGTTGCTTTTTCCCCAGGTCTCCACGCCCTTGTGTGTTTCTTTTGCTTAAAGATTGCCACCTGAAGCCAGCCTCTCTTGCCCATCTTCCTCAGTTTCAGAGGGTAGATATTTCAGGGTTGCTTTTTCCCCAGGTCTCCACGCCCTTGTGTGTTTCTTTTGCTTAAAGATTGTCACCTGAGCTAGGCACTGTTGCCCTGCTTCCTCAGTTTCAGAGGGTACCTTTTTCAGGGTTGCTTTTTGACCGGGTCTCCTCGCCATTGTATTTTTTTATCTTATTTTTTTTGCTTAAAGATTGCCACCTGAGCTAGCCTCTGTTGCGCTTCTTTCTCAGTTCTAGAGGGTAGATTTCTCCGTGTTGCTTTTTCCCCAGGTCTCCACGCACTTCCTTTTATTTTTCCTTAAAAATTGCCACCTGAGCTAGCCTCTGTTGTCCATCTTCGTCGGTTTCAGAGGGTAGATTTCTCACTGTTGCTTTTTTGCCAGGTCTGCACGCCCTTGTGTTTTTTTTCTGCTTAAAGGTTGCAACCTGAGCTAGCTTCTTTTGCCCATGTCCCTCAGTTTCAGAGGGTGGATTTCTCCGTGTTGCTTTTTCCCCAGGCCTCCACGCCCTTGTGTGTTTCTTTTGCTTAAAGATTGCCACCTGAAGCCAGCCTCTCTTGCCCATCTTCCTCAGTTTCAGAGGGTAGATATTTCAGGGTTGCTTTTTCCCCAGGTCTCCACGCCTTTGTGTTTTGTTTTTGCTTAACGATTGCCACCTGAGCTAGCCTCTCTTGCCCATGTTCCTCAGTTTCAGAGGGTAGATATTTCAGGGTTGCTTTGTCCCCAGGGCTCCACGCCTTTGTGCTTTGTTTTTGCTTAAGGATTGCCACCTGAGGTAGCCTCTCTTGCCCATCTTCCTCAGTTTCAGAGGGTGGATTTCTCCGTGTTGCTTTTTCCCCAGGTCTCCACGCCCTTGTGTGTTTCTTTTGCTTAAAGATTGCCACCTGAGCTAGCCTCTGTTGCCCATCTTCGTCCGTTTCAGAGGGTGGATTTCTCAGTGTTGCCTTTTCGCCAGCTCCCCACGCCCTTGTGTGTTTCTTTTGCTTAAAGATTGTCACCTGAGCTAGGCACTGTTGCCCTGCTTCCTCAGTTTCAGAGGGTACCTTTTTCAGGGTTGCTTTTTGACCGGGTCTCCTCGCCATTGTATTTTTTATCTTATTTTTTTTGCTTAAAGATTGCCACCTGAGCTAGCCTCTGTTGCGCTTCTTTCTCAGTTCTAGAGGGTAGATTTCTCCGTGTTGCTTTTTCCCCAGGTCTCCACGCACTTCCTTTTATTTTTCCTTAAAAATTGCCACCTGAGCTAGCCTCTGTTGTCCATCTTCGTCGGTTTCAGAGGGTAGATTTCTCACTGTTGCTTTTTTGCCAGGTCTGCACGCCCTTGTGTTTTTTTTCTGCTTAAAGGTTGCAACCTGAGCTAGCTTCTTTTGCCCATGTCCCTCAGTTTCAGAGGGTGGATTTCTCCGTGTTGCTTTTTCCCCAGGTCTCCACGCCCTTGTGTGTTTCTTTTGCTTAAAGATTGCCACCTGAAGCCAGCCTCTCTTGCCCATCTTCCTCAGTTTCAGAGGGTAGATATTTCAGGGTTGCTTTTTCCCCAGGTCTCCACGCCCTTGTGTGTTTCTTTTGCTTAAAGATTGTCACCTGAGCTAGGCACTGTTGCCCTGCTTCCTCAGTTTCAGAGGGTACCTTTTTCAGGGTTGCTTTTTGACCGGGTCTCCTCGCCATTGTATTTTTTTATCTTATTTTTTTTGCTTAAAGATTGCCACCTGAGCTAGCCTCTGTTGCGCTTCTTTCTCAGTTCTAGAGGGTAGATTTCTCCGTGTTGCTTTTTCCCCAGGTCTCCACGCACTTCCTTTTATTTTTCCTTAAAAATTGCCACCTGAGCTAGCCTCTGTTGTCCATCTTCGTCGGTTTCAGAGGGTAGATTTCTCACTGTTGCTTTTTTGCCAGGTCTGCACGCCCTTGTGTTTTTTTTCTGCTTAAAGGTTGCAACCTGAGCTAGCTTCTTTTGCCCATGTCCCTCAGTTTCAGAGGGTGGATTTCTCCGTGTTGCTTTTTCCCCAGGCCTCCACGCCCTTGTGTGTTTCTTTTGCTTAAAGATTGCCACCTGAAGCCAGCCTCTCTTGCCCATCTTCCTCAGTTTCAGAGGGTAGATATTTCAGGGTTGCTTTTTCCCCAGGTCTCCACGCCTTTGTGTTTTGTTTTTGCTTAACGATTGCCACCTGAGCTAGCCTCTCTTGCCCATGTTCCTCAGTTTCAGAGGGTAGATATTTCAGGGTTGCTTTGTCCCCAGGGCTCCACGCCTTTGTGCTTTGTTTTTGCTTAAGGATTGCCACCTGAGGTAGCCTCTCTTGCCCATCTTCCTCAGTTTCAGAGGGTGGATTTCTCCGTGTTGCTTTTTCCCCAGGTCTCCACGCCCTTGTGTGTTTCTTTTGCTTAAAGATTGCCACCTGAGCTAGCCTCTGTTGCCCATCTTCGTCCGTTTCAGAGGGTGGATTTCTCAGTGTTGCCTTTTCGCCAGCTCCCCACGCCCTTGTGTGTTTCTTTTGCTTAAAGATTGTCACCTGAGCTAGGCACTGTTGCCCTGCTTCCTCAGTTTCAGAGGGTACCTTTTTCAGGGTTGCTTTTTGACCGGGTCTCCTCGCCATTGTATTTTTTTATCTTATTTTTTTTGCTTAAAGATTGCCACCTGAGCTAGCCTCTGTTGCGCTTCTTTCTCAGTTCTAGAGGGTAGATTTCTCCGTGTTGCTTTTTCCCCAGGTCTCCACGCACTTCCTTTTATTTTTCCTTAAAAATTGCCACCTGAGCTAGCCTCTGTTGTCCATCTTCGTCGGTTTCAGAGGGTAGATTTCTCACTGTTGCTTTTTTGCCAGGTCTGCACGCCCTTGTGTTTTTTTTCTGCTTAAAGGTTGCAACCTGAGCTAGCTTCTTTTGCCCATGTCCCTCAGTTTCAGAGGGTGGATTTCTCCGTGTTGCTTTTTCCCCAGGCCTCCACGCCCTTGTGTGTTTCTTTTGCTTAAAGATTGCCACCTGAAGCCAGCCTCTCTTGCCCATCTTCCTCAGTTTCAGAGGGTAGATATTTCAGGGTTGCTTTTTCCCCAGGTCTCCACGCCTTTGGGTTTTGTTTTTGCTTAACGATTGCCACCTGAGCTAGCCTCTCTTGCCCATCTTCCTGAGTTTCAGAGGGTCGATATCTCCGTGTTGCTGTTTCCTCAGGTCTCCACGCCCTTGTGTGTTTCTTTTGCTTAACGTTTGCCACCTGAAGCCAGCCTCTCTTGCCCATCTTCCTCAGTTTCAGAGGGTGGATTTCTCCGTGTTGCTTTTTCCCCAGGTCTCCACGCCCTTGTGTGTTTCTTTTGCTTAAAGATTGCCACCTGAGCTAGCCTCTGTTGCCCATCTTCGTCCGTTTCAGAGGGTGGATTTCTCAGTGTTGCCTTTTCGCCAGCTCCCCACGCCCTTGTGTGTTTCTTTTGCTTAAAGATTGTCACCTGAGCTAGGCACTGTTGCCCTGCTTCCTCAGTTTCAGAGGGTACCTTTTTCAGGGTTGCTTTTTGACCGGGTCTCCTCGCCATTGTATTTTTTTATCTTATTTTTTTTGCTTAAAGATTGCCACCTGAGCTAGCCTCTGTTGCCCATCTTCGTCCGTTTCAGAGGGTGGATTTCTCAGTGTTGCCTTTTCCCCAGCTCCCCACGCCCTTGTGTGTTTCTTTTGCTGAAAGATTGCCACCTGAAGCCAGCCTCTCTTGCCCATCTTCGTCAGTTTCAGAGGGTGGATTTCTCAGTGTTGCCTTTTCCCCAGCTCCCCACGCCCTTGTGTGTTTCTTTTGCTTAAAGATTGTCACCTGAGCTAGGCACTGTTGCCCTGCTTCCTCAGTTTCAGAGGGTACCTTTTTCAGGGTTGCTTTTTGACCGCGTCTCCTCGCCATTGTATTTTTTTATCTTATTTTTTTTGCTTAAAGATTGCCACCTGAGCTAGCCTCTGTTGCGCTTCTTTCTCAGTTCTAGAGGGTAGATTTCTCCGTGTTGCTTTTTCCCCAGGTCTCCACGCACTTCCTTTCATTTTTCCTTAAAAATTGCCACCTGAGCTAGCCCCTGTTGCCCATCTTCGTCGGTTTCAGAGGGTAGATTTCTCAGTGTTGATTTTTCCCCATTTCTCCACGCCCTCGTGCTTTTTTTTTTTTATTTCCTTAAATGTCGGCGCCTGAGCTAGCTTCTTTTGCCCATCTTCGTCAGTTTCAGCGGGTAGACTCTCCGCCTGCCTTCGACAGGCCCTCTGGACTGGAAAGCTTTCCTCCTCCCGTCATCACGGTCCTTCTCGGATGACGTGCCTGGTTTCGGTTTGACCGTCCCCGCCCGCCCTGATTTTCTAAGTCCTCCCGGGAACCCCGGGGGCGCTCCAGCCGCTCCGGGAAGCGGCGGCCTCCCGGCCGCACCGGCCCAGCCCGGCCCGGGCCGCCCCCTGGCCTCTCTGGGGGGAACTCTCCCCTTCCCCTTCCCGGTGATCGCCCGAGAAACCTTTTCCGAGTCCCCCTCCTGCGGCTGGGGCTGCGCCTTGGCGGCCGGGAGCCCGCGGGCGGACGCCCCGGGGCCGCACTGGGCCGGGAGGCTGGGTCCGAGGGGGCTCCGGGACGGGATCGGGCGGCCCGGCGGCCCGGCTGTGCTCCCCGGCGGGCCCGCGCTCCGGCTCCGTCCCGCTGAGGCGGTCGTCGGTCGCCGGGTGCCACCTGGCGGCCGCTTTTATATCGTCTCTTTCCTCCGGAGCTCCGGCGACGCGGGCCAAGGGACGGGACTCGGCCGCGGTGACCGAGGCAGAGTCCCGGGAGGCCGGCGTCGCTGGCGGGATCTGGCCCGGTGGCGCCGGGGCGTGAGCGCGACGCCCGCTCGCCGGAGATTGGAGGTGCAGGCTACTGAGGGAGGTGGCTGTCGCCGCGCCGCCCGGTGCCGGCCGGGGTGTGGGGCCTCCCGGACGGGTCGACCAGCAGCCGCCGGTGCCCCTCCGTCCCCGGGAGGGGGTGGGGGGCCGCCGCGGGGGAACGGGCGAGGGAGCTCGTCCCGTGCCCGGCCGTCGTCCCGAGGGCGGCCCGGTGGTCGGGCCTTCCGCGTCGCCGATCCCCTTTCCGCGCCCCGCTCCGGAGGTGGGCGACCGGCCGGGGCCTTGCGGGGGAGGCCCGTGGAGGGCGCGACGGGCTCGGCCGCCGGGCTGGCCTTTTCCCCACTGGTCTTCCGAGTCGACCGGCTCTGGCGGTGGGGACCGGGCCCGGTCCTCGGATGCCTCCTCCTCCGTGGCAGTTTTTTTTTCCAAGTCCCGCCCTGGAGAAGAGCGTGGACCGGCCCCGGGAGCCCTCGAGGGCGGGCCGGGGAGGGCGTCCCCGGCCCGGACGCGTGCCCGGGGTGGGTCCGGGCCGTCGGACCGGACTTCTCTCTCCGAGTTTCGCGGGTCGCGTCTTTGTCCGGAGGCGGGAGGGGGCCGGCTCGAGGCGTAGGTGGAGCCCCGGCTGAGGGACGGGAGCCACGGTCCCGCCCCGGGCCCGGTCGCCGGAGGCGCCTCCGCGGAATTCTTTTCTAAGTCCTGACCCGGCGACTCAGAGGGAGGGACCGACCGGTCCCGGCCCGCGCGGGCGGCCCGGGGAGGCTGTCCCCGGCTCCCCCTGCCGCCACGCTTCTGGGGTCGACCAGATGGCCCCGGGAGCTCCGGGCCTGGTGGCGATGGGGTCGTGCTTGGGGTCTGGTGGCCGTGGCCGTGATCCAGGGGTTCCCCTGGTGATCCGTGGGTGGGCCCCGTCTCCGGGCGCGGCGATTCTTGCCCCCGAATGGGTGGTTTTGTGCCGCCAGGTAAGTGCTGACACGCTCTGCTCGGGTGACAGTCGCCCGAGAGCTTCCGGGTGCCTGGATGCGTGTGCGGGGAGGGCTCCGGGCTCTGGCCGAGAACCGGACGCCCGTTTCCACCCCCGCCGCTTGAGCCGCCCGCTGGGGCCTGCGCGCCGGCTCTTGTGCGTTCCAGGCGCCCCCACGACCGTGGTGCCACCTCCGGTCTCTGGTACCCGAGGGCGGCGGGGTTAGGGGCGCGGGGTCCTCTACCACGTGCACTCCCTGCCGCCGGCACCCGGGTGCGGTCGCGACTTACCCCATCCCACCGGCTCCGTGCCAGTGCGTGTCAGGCGTTCTCGTCCTGGGGTGGTCGCCCGCGCTTGCTGGAGGAGGAGAGGGGTCGGTGAGGCTGAAGCAGGCTCCTCCGCTCGCTGTCCTCGCCGGCCTTCCCTTGCTCGGGGGTCCCTCGCGTTATGCTGCCGACCGATGTGGTGATGCTGTGCTCTCCCGGGCCGGGCCTAAGCCGTGCCAGACGAGGGACGGACGTTCATGGCGAACGGGACCGCTCTTCTCGCTCTGCCCGCGGGTCCCCTCGCCCGTTCTCCCCCGCTGCGAGTGGCGTGTGGGAGGCGGCAGGGGTGCGGAATCCGGCCCGACCTCGCTCCCCCGCCCCGTGCCTCGTGGCGTGGGCGGTGTCGGGGTCTCCGTGACGCGGCGGATGCTCCGCCTGTGCCTCTTGGCTGTGTCTCGCGGGCGGCCCTCCCCGCGGTGGGGCGGGCCGTGTTGCCGCCGCGCCGCGCGCCTTCCCGGGCGCGTGAGCGCGTTCCCCAGGCCGTTGGCGGTGCCCCTGGAGCGTTCCAGGTCGTCCCTCAGGCGCCCGAGGCCGAGTGGCGGTGTCGTTCCCTGTTCCCGTCGGCCTCCTCAGGTAACCACTGCGCTGGTGTGTCTGAGGAGCGGAGGGGTCGAGTCGGTAAGGGAGGCGTGCCCCTCGTCCCCCTCGGGGTGGACGGGTGCCTCGTCGCCCCCCACGGCGTGCCGTGTGGGGGCGGGCAGGCTCGGGCGCGTGCCCGCGTGTTCCCCTTGCTGGGGTTTCCCCGCGGGTGTGGGAGTGACCGTGGCGGGCCGAGCCAGCGGCGTGGCGCTGGCTCTTTGGTTGGGAGGTGCTGTTTGATCGGCACCTCCGTCCCAGTCTCTGCCTCCCTTGGTCTCTCGGCCTGAGAGGAGGCACTGACTTGGGAGCCGCACAGGGGCCTTGTAGATCCCTAGCTAAGCCCAGTGT
Organism: Equus asinus; assembly: GCF_041296235.1. NCBI lineage: Eukaryota > Metazoa > Chordata > Mammalia > Perissodactyla > Equidae > Equus > Equus asinus. The sequence goes on along the minus strand of NW_027225521.1, from coordinate 1,867,893 downwards.
GGCCAGAGATGGCGAGCCCGGGGCAGCGCGGGCTCGCAGCCCTGACCACGGACGCTCCGACTTGCTCTAGGCCTTACCTCTACCGCAGACCCCTCCTGCGTTGCGTGGCCATGGTGTCTGTAAGCGCCTTGGTGGGACCGATGGCGGACGATGGGCGGGGGCGACACGCCCTCGGTGAGAAAGCCTTCTCTAGCGATCCGAGAGGGTGCCTTGGGGTACCGGACCCCCCAGCCGCCGCCCCTCCTTTGCGCGTAGTAGCCACGGACGCCACCACCGTGGCGCGTGGGCAGAGCTGCTCTTTGCCTACCGCGGCCGGCGCCTCCCCCCTCCGAGTCGGGGGAGGGTCACGCCCGGCCGGGCCGTCGTCGGGCGCGGGGCCGCGCGTGTGCGCGAGCGTGCGCGTGGTTCTCCCGTCGCGCGCTGGGGCGGGGAGAGGGCCCGGCCCCGTCCGGGCTCCGCCCCGCCGCGAGCGGCTGGCTCTCCGCTCGCTCCCGTCCCGAGCCGCAGCCGGTGGTGGCGTGCGGGCATGGGTGGGGGCCGCCGCCGCTCTCGGGCGCGTTCCCTCGGGACGTGGGCCCCGGAGCAGACCAGACAGGCAGACGGGTGGCTGGGTGGACGGGGCGGCCCCCGGCGGCGGGGGCGCCTCACGTAGGCCCCGGCGGTGGGGCCGGGCCCGCGGGAGGCCGAGGGGTGGCTGAGGCCGGCCGGCGTCCCAGGCGTCGTGGGACCGCCCTCGCGTGTCGTTGGCGGTGGGATCCCGCGTGTGTTTTCCTGGTGGCCCGTCCGCGCCCGAGGCCGTCCCCGGGAGCCTTCCCGCGAGCCCGTGCTCCCTCCGTCGAGGCGCGCGCCGCGCTCCCCGCTGCCCCCGGTGCTCCCCCGCCCGGGCAGACGCCTGGCCGCGCCGCCCACCGGCCGGGACCGAAGTGGGCCTCGCCGTGCGGGTGTCGCCTCCGGCCACCGAGGCCGGTGGTGGCCCCGGGCGAAGTGCTCTCGGCTCCGGTCGGGTGGGGCCCGCGCGCCAGGCGCCCGGCGCGGGACGCTGGCGCCGTGTGCGGGAGAGCCCTGGCCGTGGCGGGGCCGAGCCCCCGTGAGCTGCGCGTGGGGCGACGGGGCCAGTCGCCGTTCCGGGCGCCGCGGGACCGCCCCTGGTGCTGGAGGCCCCTGGCGGTGAGACCCCGTGTGTGCTCCGGCGGCCGACTTGCCTCGGTAGGTTCTGTCTTCCCTCCTTCGCCCCGAGCGCGTCTCTCGGCGGGCCGCGGCCCTTCCGCCGCCGCCTCTCCGGCGCCTCGGCCCTCGCCGCCGCCGGCCTTCTCCCGAGCCCTTCCCCGTCGTCGCCTGTTCTGGCTGCCCGACCGGGGCCCCGCCCCGAGCGCGACTCGCTTCCCGGGGCCGCTGCGGCCTCCTCCGTGTCTGCCGCCGCCACCCGCGCGACGGCGACGTTGCGTGCGGGCGGGGGACCGTCTCCCGCGGCGCCCCGTTCTGGCGCGCGCGTGTCTGTCGCAGCGCGGGTCGGGTCCCGGCCAGCCGTCGTGAC
>NW_027225521.1:1861359-1863859 GCF_041296235.1 Equus asinus | reverse complement strand
CCTTCCGGCCTCCGTCCGCCCGGCGTTCCGAGGCCGCCGCGTCCTCCGCGCCGCCGCCCCCGGCGCGTCCGTCCCCGCGCCCTCCGGTCTCCCGCGAGGCGGGCCGGCGTTGTCGCGCCGCGCCTCCGTCTCCGGCGCCGTCCGTCCCCCGCTCTCGCGGGCGGCGGCGCCCTCGGCGCGTCTCGGGAAGGGCGGCGTGGCGGCGCGAGCCCCCGCGGAGTCCCCGGGGTCAGGTCCCCCGGGGGCCTCGGAGCCTCGGCTCACGCGGGGTGCCCGCCGCCCGCCGCCTCCCGTCGCCCGCCCTGGGCCGTTCCCCGGCCGTCGGCGTCGTCGTCCGTCCGACGGTGCCTCCGCGTCTCCGCCCGCCCTCGGCGCCCCGGGCGCCCGCGTCCGGCCGGCCACGTCCGCCCACCACCCCCGCCCTGTCCGCTCGCTCCCCGCTTCCCCGCCGCAGCCCCTCGCCCTCCGTGGCGAGGGGCCTGGGACGCGGGTGCGGGGAGGGTCCCCGGGGGAAAGTCGGGTCGGGTCTGGTGGCGTGCGTCGGACGCGAGGGGGGCACGCCCGGCGTCGAGGGGGCCGCGGGCGCGGTGGGCTCGTCGGTCGGCGGCGCCCGGCGGTGTGGGGTTCGGTCACGGGCGGGCAGCGCCGAGGCCTGCGTCCGTCCCCGGGTGGCCGCGGGCGGCGCGGGCGGCGTCGAGGCGGTGGCCGCGCGGCACTACCCGCTCCGCCTCGTCCGTTGCTTTGGCTTCCCCCCATCCAGGTACCTAGCGCGTCCCGGCGCGGAGGTTTAAAGACCCCTGGGGGGCCTCGCCCGTCCGCCTTGGGTCGGGGCGGTCGGGCCCGCGGGGAGTCGGGAGGCCTGGCCCTTCTCCCCCAGACTCCGCCTCGCCGGGCCGGGGCGCCGCGCCGCGCCGTGCCGCGCCGCGCCGCCGTCGCGGCGGCCGTCGGGAGGGGGCGTCCCCGGCGGCCGTCGTGTCGTCGCGTGCGCGCGCGGGCGTGTGCGCGCCCCCGCGTCCTCGGGCGAGGCGGGAGCCCCCGGGCGCCTGTGGGGTGTCCGAGCACGGCCCCGCGGGGCCCGTGCCGGACGCCCCGTCGTCCAACCTTCCGGCCTCACGGAGTCTGGTCTCGTTGTGCCTTTCTGGCCGGCCGGAGGCACCCTCCGGGGATGTGCCGTGCCAGGGGCGGGCTCTTCCCCGCCCTGCGGGGGGACCCCGCCGTTCAAACTCGTACGACTCTTAGCGGTGGATCACTCGGCTCGTGCGTCGATGAAGAACGCAGCTAGCTGCGAGAATTAATGTGAATTGCAGGACACATTGATCATCGACACTTCGAACGCACTTGCGGCCCCGGGTTCCTCCCGGGGCTACGCCTGTCTGAGCGTCGCTTGACGATCAATCGCCCCCGGGGTGTGGGTGTCGCCTGCCCCCGGGGTGCGCGGCTGGGGGTCTCTCGCAGGGCCCGCCCCGGGCCCTCCGTCCCCCTAAGTGCAGACGCGGTGCCCCTCCTCCGCCCCGCGCGCCCGCCCCTCCTCCCACGCGCCCCGGCGCCCGGTCGTCGGAGGCGCGTGGGGGGTCGGCGGCGGCGGCGCCGCGCGGGGTCCCGGGGGTGGGGGCCGCCGCCCGCGAGTCGAGGGAGAGACAGACGCGAGAGCTCGCGCCGAGGTGCCCGTGGCCGCCACGGTGCCTTCGGGGGCTCCCTCGCGCCGCACGCGGCCTCGGGGTGGCCGGGGCGGGGACGAGACGGGTCCCGCGGCGCGCGGTCGGGGCCGCCGGGTTCGGGGGGCCCGCGTCCGGGCCGCCTGTCCGGTCGCCGCTCGCCCCCGTCGGCGGTCCGTCCCGGTGCGTCCGGCCGGCCCCTCGCCGGTCCCCGGCGCGCCCGGGTCCCGGACCGTGACCCCTCCCCGGCCTCGCCCCGTCGGGGTGGCTCGCGCCGAGGCCGAGTCGCGTGCGCGGGGCCGCGCCCCGGGGACGCGTGCCCCGGCGGTGGCCCGCGGGACGCCGCGGCGTCGTCCGCCGCCGCGCGCCCTCCCCTGTGTCGCGGGCCGCGCCGCGCCGTGTGCCCCGAGCCCCGGGCGGGCGGTGCGGGCGCCGCGTCCGCCGCCCGACGGGCCGTGGCGGCTCGCGGCGGAGGGGCGGGTGTCGGGAGGCGGTGGGACGCGCGCGGGGTAAGGTCGGCGGTCGGGGGCGACCCGCCGGCCCCGCCGCGCCCGCCGCCGCCCCTCCGCCCTCTCCTCCCCCGCGTCGCCGCGACGCGTCCGCCGTGCGCGTGGCGGCGTCCCGCTCCGCCCCCCTCCTCCCCGGCGGGGCCCCTCGCCCGTGCCGCCGGCTCGTGCCCCCGTCCGCCCGCCCGCGTCTCTCCGCCCGCCCGCCCGCTCGCCCGCCCGCCCGCCCTCCTTCGGGGGTCGGTCGTGGCGGGGGGGGCGGGGCGGGGCGGGGCGGAAGGCCGGGCGGACGTCGGCCGTGGCCTCGCGCGCCCGGGGTCCTCCTCCGCGGCGCTCGTC
>NW_027225521.1:1577500-1686238 GCF_041296235.1 Equus asinus | reverse complement strand
TTTTCACCGGGTCTCCTCGCCATTGTATTTTTTTATCTTATTTTTTTTGCTTAAAGATTGCCACCTGAGCTAGCCTCTGTTGCGCTTCTTTCTCAGTTCTAGAGGGTAGATTTCTCCGTGTTGCTTTTTCCCCAGGTCTCCACGCACTTCCTTTTATTTTTCCTTAAAAATTGCCACCTGAGCTAGCCTCTGTTGTCCATCTTCGTCGGTTTCAGAGGGTAGATTTCTCACTGTTGCTTTTTTGCCAGGTCTGCACGCCCTTGTGTTTTTTTTCTGCTTAAAGGTTGCAACCTGAGCTAGCTTCTTTTGCCCATGTCCCTCAGTTTCAGAGGGTGGATTTCTCCGTGTTGCTTTTTCCCCAGGCCTCCACGCCCTTGTGTGTTTCTTTTGCTTAACGATTGCCACCTGAGCTAGCCTCTGTTGCCCATCTTCGTCCGTTTCAGAGGGTGGATTTCTCAGTGTTGCCTTTTCCCCAGCTCCCCACGCCCTTGTGTGTTTCTTTTGCTTAAAGATTGCCACCTGAAGCCAGCCTCTCTTGCCCATCTTCCTCAGTTTCAGAGGGTAGATATTTCAGGGTTGCTTTTTCCCCAGGTCTCCACGCCTTTGGGTTTTGTTTTTGCTTAACGATTGCCACCTGAGCTAGCCTCTCTTGCCCATCTTCCTGAGTTTCAGAGGGTCGATATCTCCGTGTTGCTGTTTCCCCAGGGCTCCACGCCCTTGTGTGTTTCTTTTGCTTAACGTTTGCCACCTGAAGCCAGCCTCTCTTGCCCATCTTCCTCAGTTTCAGAGGGTAGATATTTCAGGGTTGCTTTTTCCCCAGGTCTCCACGCCTTTGTGTTTTGTTTTTGCTTAACGAGTGCCACCTGAGCTAGCCTCTCTTGCCCATGTTCCTCAGTTTCAGAGGGTAGATATTTCAGGGTTGCTTTGTCCCCAGGGCTCCACGCCTTTGTGCTTTGTTTTTGCTTAAGGATTGCCACCTGAGGTAGCCTCTCTTGCCCATCTTCCTCAGTTTCAGAGGGTGGATTTCTCCGTGTTGCTTTTTCCCCAGGTCTCCACGCCCTTGTGTGTTTCTTTTGCTTAAAGATTGCCACCTGAGCTAGCCTCTGTTGCCCATCTTCGTCCGTTTCAGAGGGTGGATTTCTCAGTGTTGCCTTTTCGCCAGCTCCCCACGCCCTTGTGTGTTTCTTTTGCTTAAAGATTGTCACCTGAGCTAGGCACTGTTGCCCTGCTTCCTCAGTTTCAGAGGGTACCTTTTTCAGGGTTGCTTTTTCACCGGGTCTCCTCGCCATTGTATTTTTTTATCTTATTTTTTTTGCTTAAAGATTGCCACCTGAGCTAGCCTCTGTTGCGCTTCTTTCTCAGTTCTAGAGGGTAGATTTCTCCGTGTTGCTTTTTCCCCATGTCTCCACGCACTTCCTTTTATTTTTCCTTAAAAATTGCCACCTGAGCTAGCCTCTGTTGTCCATCTTCGTCGGTTTCAGAGGGTAGATTTCTCACTGTTGCTTTTTTGCCAGGTCTGCACGCCCTTGTGTTTTTTTTCTGCTTAAAGGTTGCAACCTGAGCTAGCTTCTTTTGCCCATGTCCCTCAGTTTCAGAGGGTGGATTTCTCCGTGTTGCTTTTTCCCCAGGCCTCCACGCCCTTGTGTGTTTCTTTTGCTTAACGATTGCCACCTGAGCTAGCCTCTGTTGCCCATCTTCGTCCGTTTCAGAGGGTGGATTTCTCAGTGTTGCCTTTTCCCCAGCTCCCCACGCCCTTGTGTGTTTCTTTTGCTTAAAGATTGCCACCTGAAGCCAGCCTCTCTTGCCCATCTTCCTCAGTTTCAGAGGGTAGATATTTCAGGGTTGCTTTTTCCCCAGGTCTCCACGCCTTTGTGTTTTGTTTTTGCTTAACGAGTGCCACCTGAGCTAGCCTCTCTTGCCCATGTTCCTCAGTTTCAGAGGGTAGATATTTCAGGGTTGCTTTGTCCCCAGGGCTCCACGCCTTTGTGCTTTGTTTTTGCTTAAGGATTGCCACCTGAGGTAGCCTCTCTTGCCCATCTTCCTCAGTTTCAGAGGGTGGATTTCTCCGTGTTGCTTTTTCCCCAGGCCTCCACGCCCTTGTGTGTTTCTTTTGCTTAAAGATTGCCACCTGAGCTAGCCTCTGTTGCCCATCTTCGTCCGTTTCAGAGGGTGGATTTCTCAGTGTTGCCTTTTCGCCAGCTCCCCACGCCCTTGTGTGTTTCTTTTGCTTAAAGATTGTCACCTGAGCTAGGCACTGTTGCCCTGCTTCCTCAGTTTCAGAGGGTACCTTTTTCAGGGTTGCTTTTTCACCGGGTCTCCTCGCCATTGTATTTTTTTATCTTATTTTTTTTGCTTAAAGATTGCCACCTGAGCTAGCCTCTGTTGCGCTTCTTTCTCAGTTCTAGAGGGTAGATTTCTCCGTGTTGCTTTTTCCCCAGGTCTCCACGCACTTCCTTTTATTTTTCCTTAAAAATTGCCACCTGAGCTAGCCTCTGTTGTCCATCTTCGTCGGTTTCAGAGGGTAGATTTCTCACTGTTGCTTTTTTGCCAGGTCTGCACGCCCTTGTGTTTTTTTTCTGCTTAAAGGTTGCAACCTGAGCTAGCTTCTTTTGCCCATGTCCCTCAGTTTCAGAGGGTGGATTTCTCCGTGTTGCTTTTTCCCCAGGCCTCCACGCCCTTGTGTGTTTCTTTTGCTTAACGATTGCCACCTGAGCTAGCCTCTGTTGCCCATCTTCGTCCGTTTCAGAGGGTGGATTTCTCAGTGTTGCCTTTTCCCCAGCTCCCCACGCCCTTGTGTGTTTCTTTTGCTTAAAGATTGCCACCTGAAGCCAGCCTCTCTTGCCCATCTTCCTCAGTTTCAGAGGGTAGATATTTCAGGGTTGCTTTTTCCCCAGGTCTCCACGCCTTTGGGTTTTGTTTTTGCTTAACGATTGCCACCTGAGCTAGCCTCTCTTGCCCATCTTCCTGAGTTTCAGAGGGTCGATATCTCCGTGTTGCTGTTTCCCCAGGTCTCCACGCCCTTGTGTGTTTCTTTTGCTTAACGTTTGCCACCTGAAGCCAGCCTCTCTTGCCCATCTTCCTCAGTTTCAGAGGGTAGATATTTCAGGGTTGCTTTTTCCCCAGGTCTCCACGCCTTTGTGTTTTGTTTTTGCTTAACGAGTGCCACCTGAGCTAGCCTCTCTTGCCCATGTTCCTCAGTTTCAGAGGGTAGATATTTCAGGGTTGCTTTGTCCCCAGGGCTCCACGCCTTTGTGCTTTGTTTTTGCTTAAGGATTGCCACCTGAGGTAGCCTCTCTTGCCCATCTTCCTCAGTTTCAGAGGGTGGATTTCTCCGTGTTGCTTTTTCCCCAGGCCTCCACGCCCTTGTGTGTTTCTTTTGCTTAAAGATTGCCACCTGAGCTAGCCTCTGTTGCCCATCTTCGTCCGTTTCAGAGGGTGGATTTCTCAGTGTTGCCTTTTCGCCAGCTCCCCACGCCCTTGTGTGTTTCTTTTGCTTAAAGATTGTCACCTGAGCTAGGCACTGTTGCCCTGCTTCCTCAGTTTCAGAGGGTACCTTTTTCAGGGTTGCTTTTTCACCGGGTCTCCTCGCCATTGTATTTTTTTATCTTATTTTTTTTGCTTAAAGATTGCCACCTGAGCTAGCCTCTGTTGCGCTTCTTTCTCAGTTCTAGAGGGTAGATTTCTCCGTGTTGCTTTTTCCCCAGGTCTCCACGCACTTCCTTTTATTTTTCCTTAAAAATTGCCACCTGAGCTAGCCTCTGTTGTCCATCTTCGTCGGTTTCAGAGGGTAGATTTCTCACTGTTGCTTTTTTGCCAGGTCTGCACGCCCTTGTGTTTTTTTTCTGCTTAAAGGTTGCAACCTGAGCTAGCTTCTTTTGCCCATGTCCCTCAGTTTCAGAGGGTGGATTTCTCCGTGTTGCTTTTTCCCCAGGCCTCCACGCCCTTGTGTGTTTCTTTTGCTTAACGATTGCCACCTGAGCTAGCCTCTGTTGCCCATCTTCGTCCGTTTCAGAGGGTGGATTTCTCAGTGTTGCCTTTTCCCCAGCTCCCCACGCCCTTGTGTGTTTCTTTTGCTTAAAGATTGCCACCTGAAGCCAGCCTCTCTTGCCCATCTTCCTCAGTTTCAGAGGGTAGATATTTCAGGGTTGCTTTTTCCCCAGGTCTCCACGCCTTTGGGTTTTGTTTTTGCTTAACGATTGCCACCTGAGCTAGCCTCTCTTGCCCATCTTCCTGAGTTTCAGAGGGTCGATATCTCCGTGTTGCTGTTTCCCCAGGGCTCCACGCCCTTGTGTGTTTCTTTTGCTTAACGTTTGCCACCTGAAGCCAGCCTCTCTTGCCCATCTTCCTCAGTTTCAGAGGGTAGATATTTCAGGGTTGCTTTTTCCCCAGGTCTCCACGCCTTTGTGTTTTGTTTTTGCTTAACGAGTGCCACCTGAGCTAGCCTCTCTTGCCCATGTTCCTCAGTTTCAGAGGGTAGATATTTCAGGGTTGCTTTGTCCCCAGGGCTCCACGCCTTTGTGCTTTGTTTTTGCTTAAGGATTGCCACCTGAGGTAGCCTCTCTTGCCCATCTTCCTCAGTTTCAGAGGGTGGATTTCTCCGTGTTGCTTTTTCCCCAGGCCTCCACGCCCTTGTGTGTTTCTTTTGCTTAAAGATTGCCACCTGAGCTAGCCTCTGTTGCCCATCTTCGTCCGTTTCAGAGGGTGGATTTCTCAGTGTTGCCTTTTCGCCAGCTCCCCACGCCCTTGTGTGTTTCTTTTGCTTAAAGATTGTCACCTGAGCTAGGCACTGTTGCCCTGCTTCCTCAGTTTCAGAGGGTACCTTTTTCAGGGTTGCTTTTTCACCGGGTCTCCTCGCCATTGTATTTTTTTATCTTATTTTTTTTGCTTAAAGATTGCCACCTGAGCTAGCCTCTGTTGCGCTTCTTTCTCAGTTCTAGAGGGTAGATTTCTCCGTGTTGCTTTTTCCCCAGGTCTCCACGCACTTCCTTTTATTTTTCCTTAAAAATTGCCACCTGAGCTAGCCTCTGTTGTCCATCTTCGTCGGTTTCAGAGGGTAGATTTCTCACTGTTGCTTTTTTGCCAGGTCTGCACGCCCTTGTGTTTTTTTTCTGCTTAAAGGTTGCAACCTGAGCTAGCTTCTTTTGCCCATGTCCCTCAGTTTCAGAGGGTGGATTTCTCCGTGTTGCTTTTTCCCCAGGCCTCCACGCCCTTGTGTGTTTCTTTTGCTTAACGATTGCCACCTGAGCTAGCCTCTGTTGCCCATCTTCGTCCGTTTCAGAGGGTGGATTTCTCAGTGTTGCCTTTTCCCCAGCTCCCCACGCCCTTGTGTGTTTCTTTTGCTTAAAGATTGCCACCTGAAGCCAGCCTCTCTTGCCCATCTTCCTCAGTTTCAGAGGGTAGATATTTCAGGGTTGCTTTTTCCCCAGGTCTCCACGCCTTTGGGTTTTGTTTTTGCTTAACGATTGCCACCTGAGCTAGCCTCTCTTGCCCATCTTCCTGAGTTTCAGAGGGTCGATATCTCCGTGTTGCTGTTTCCCCAGGGCTCCACGCCCTTGTGTGTTTCTTTTGCTTAACGTTTGCCACCTGAAGCCAGCCTCTCTTGCCCATCTTCCTCAGTTTCAGAGGGTAGATATTTCAGGGTTGCTTTTTCCCCAGGTCTCCACGCCTTTGTGTTTTGTTTTTGCTTAACGAGTGCCACCTGAGCTAGCCTCTCTTGCCCATGTTCCTCAGTTTCAGAGGGTAGATATTTCAGGGTTGCTTTGTCCCCAGGGCTCCACGCCTTTGTGCTTTGTTTTTGCTTAAGGATTGCCACCTGAGGTAGCCTCTCTTGCCCATCTTCCTCAGTTTCAGAGGGTGGATTTCTCCGTGTTGCTTTTTCCCCAGGCCTCCACGCCCTTGTGTGTTTCTTTTGCTTAAAGATTGCCACCTGAGCTAGCCTCTGTTGCCCATCTTCGTCCGTTTCAGAGGGTGGATTTCTCAGTGTTGCCTTTTCGCCAGCTCCCCACGCCCTTGTGTGTTTCTTTTGCTTAAAGATTGTCACCTGAGCTAGGCACTGTTGCCCTGCTTCCTCAGTTTCAGAGGGTACCTTTTTCAGGGTTGCTTTTTGACCGGGTCTCCTCGCCATTGTATTTTTTTATCTTATTTTTTTTGCTTAAAGATTGCCACCTGAGCTAGCCTCTGTTGCGCTTCTTTCTCAGTTCTAGAGGGTAGATTTCTCCGTGTTGCTTTTTCCCCAGGTCTCCACGCACTTCCTTTTATTTTTCCTTAAAAATTGCCACCTGAGCTAGCCTCTGTTGTCCATCTTCGTCGGTTTCAGAGGGTAGATTTCTCACTGTTGCTTTTTTGCCAGGTCTGCACGCCCTTGTGTTTTTTTTCTGCTTAAAGGTTGCAACCTGAGCTAGCTTCTTTTGCCCATGTCCCTCAGTTTCAGAGGGTGGATTTCTCCGTGTTGCTTTTTCCCCAGGCCTCCACGCCCTTGTGTGTTTCTTTTGCTTAACGATTGCCACCTGAGCTAGCCTCTGTTGCCCATCTTCGTCCGTTTCAGAGGGTGGATTTCTCAGTGTTGCCTTTTCCCCAGCTCCCCACGCCCTTGTGTGTTTCTTTTGCTTAAAGATTGCCACCTGAAGCCAGCCTCTCTTGCCCATCTTCCTCAGTTTCAGAGGGTAGATATTTCAGGGTTGCTTTTTCCCCAGGTCTCCACGCCTTTGGGTTTTGTTTTTGCTTAACGATTGCCACCTGAGCTAGCCTCTCTTGCCCATCTTCCTGAGTTTCAGAGGGTCGATATCTCCGTGTTGCTGTTTCCCCAGGTCTCCACGCCCTTGTGTGTTTCTTTTGCTTAACGTTTGCCACCTGAAGCCAGCCTCTCTTGCCCATCTTCCTCAGTTTCAGAGGGTAGATATTTCAGGGTTGCTTTTTCCCCAGGTCTCCACGCCTTTGTGTTTTGTTTTTGCTTAACGAGTGCCACCTGAGCTAGCCTCTCTTGCCCATGTTCCTCAGTTTCAGAGGGTAGATATTTCAGGGTTGCTTTGTCCCCAGGGCTCCACGCCTTTGTGCTTTGTTTTTGCTTAAGGATTGCCACCTGAGGTAGCCTCTCTTGCCCATCTTCCTCAGTTTCAGAGGGTGGATTTCTCCGTGTTGCTTTTTCCCCAGGCCTCCACGCCCTTGTGTGTTTCTTTTGCTTAAAGATTGCCACCTGAGCTAGCCTCTGTTGCCCATCTTCGTCCGTTTCAGAGGGTGGATTTCTCAGTGTTGCCTTTTCGCCAGCTCCCCACGCCCTTGTGTGTTTCTTTTGCTTAAAGATTGTCACCTGAGCTAGGCACTGTTGCCCTGCTTCCTCAGTTTCAGAGGGTACCTTTTTCAGGGTTGCTTTTTGACCGGGTCTCCTCGCCATTGTATTTTTTTATCTTATTTTTTTTGCTTAAAGATTGCCACCTGAGCTAGCCTCTGTTGCGCTTCTTTCTCAGTTCTAGAGGGTAGATTTCTCCGTGTTGCTTTTTCCCCAGGTCTCCACGCACTTCCTTTTATTTTTCCTTAAAAATTGCCACCTGAGCTAGCCTCTGTTGTCCATCTTCGTCGGTTTCAGAGGGTAGATTTCTCACTGTTGCTTTTTTGCCAGGTCTGCACGCCCTTGTGTTTTTTTTCTGCTTAAAGGTTGCAACCTGAGCTAGCTTCTTTTGCCCATGTCCCTCAGTTTCAGAGGGTGGATTTCTCCGTGTTGCTTTTTCCCCAGGCCTCCACGCCCTTGTGTGTTTCTTTTGCTTAACGATTGCCACCTGAGCTAGCCTCTGTTGCCCATCTTCGTCCGTTTCAGAGGGTGGATTTCTCAGTGTTGCCTTTTCCCCAGCTCCCCACGCCCTTGTGTGTTTCTTTTGCTTAAAGATTGCCACCTGAAGCCAGCCTCTCTTGCCCATCTTCCTCAGTTTCAGAGGGTAGATATTTCAGGGTTGCTTTTTCCCCAGGTCTCCACGCCTTTGGGTTTTGTTTTTGCTTAACGATTGCCACCTGAGCTAGCCTCTCTTGCCCATCTTCCTGAGTTTCAGATGGTCGATATCTCCGTGTTGCTGTTTCCCCAGGGCTCCACGCCCTTGTGTGTTTCTTTTGCTTAACGTTTGCCACCTGAAGCCAGCCTCTCTTGCCCATCTTCCTCAGTTTCAGAGGGTAGATATTTCAGGGTTGCTTTTTCCCCAGGTCTCCACGCCTTTGTGTTTTGTTTTTGCTTAACGAGTGCCACCTGAGCTAGCCTCTCTTGCCCATGTTCCTCAGTTTCAGAGGGTAGATATTTCAGGGTTGCTTTGTCCCCAGGGCTCCACGCCTTTGTGCTTTGTTTTTGCTTAAGGATTGCCACCTGAGGTAGCCTCTCTTGCCCATCTTCCTCAGTTTCAGAGGGTGGATTTCTCCGTGTTGCTTTTTCCCCAGGTCTCCACGCCCTTGTGTGTTTCTTTTGCTTAAAGATTGCCACCTGAGCTAGCCTCTGTTGCCCATCTTCGTCCGTTTCAGAGGGTGGATTTCTCAGTGTTGCCTTTTCGCCAGCTCCCCACGCCCTTGTGTGTTTCTTTTGCTTAAAGATTGTCACCTGAGCTAGGCACTGTTGCCCTGCTTCCTCAGTTTCAGAGGGTACCTTTTTCAGGGTTGCTTTTTCACCGGGTCTCCTCGCCATTGTATTTTTTTATCTTATTTTTTTTGCTTAAAGATTGCCACCTGAGCTAGCCTCTGTTGCGCTTCTTTCTCAGTTCTAGAGGGTAGATTTCTCCGTGTTGCTTTTTCCCCAGGTCTCCACGCACTTCCTTTTATTTTTCCTTAAAAATTGCCACCTGAGCTAGCCTCTGTTGTCCATCTTCGTCGGTTTCAGAGGGTAGATTTCTCACTGTTGCTTTTTTGCCAGGTCTGCACGCCCTTGTGTTTTTTTTCTGCTTAAAGGTTGCAACCTGAGCTAGCTTCTTTTGCCCATGTCCCTCAGTTTCAGAGGGTGGATTTCTCCGTGTTGCTTTTTCCCCAGGCCTCCACGCCCTTGTGTGTTTCTTTTGCTTAACGATTGCCACCTGAGCTAGCCTCTGTTGCCCATCTTCGTCCGTTTCAGAGGGTGGATTTCTCAGTGTTGCCTTTTCCCCAGCTCCCCACGCCCTTGTGTGTTTCTTTTGCTTAAAGATTGCCACCTGAAGCCAGCCTCTCTTGCCCATCTTCCTCAGTTTCAGAGGGTAGATATTTCAGGGTTGCTTTTTCCCCAGGTCTCCACGCCTTTGGGTTTTGTTTTTGCTTAACGATTGCCACCTGAGCTAGCCTCTCTTGCCCATCTTCCTGAGTTTCAGAGGGTCGATATCTCCGTGTTGCTGTTTCCCCAGGTCTCCACGCCCTTGTGTGTTTCTTTTGCTTAACGTTTGCCACCTGAAGCCAGCCTCTCTTGCCCATCTTCCTCAGTTTCAGAGGGTAGATATTTCAGGGTTGCTTTTTCCCCAGGTCTCCACGCCTTTGTGTTTTGTTTTTGCTTAACGAGTGCCACCTGAGCTAGCCTCTCTTGCCCATGTTCCTCAGTTTCAGAGGGTAGATATTTCAGGGTTGCTTTGTCCCCAGGGCTCCACGCCTTTGTGCTTTGTTTTTGCTTAAGGATTGCCACCTGAGGTAGCCTCTCTTGCCCATCTTCCTCAGTTTCAGAGGGTGGATTTCTCCGTGTTGCTTTTTCCCCAGGTCTCCACGCCCTTGTGTGTTTCTTTTGCTTAAAGATTGCCACCTGAGCTAGCCTCTGTTGCCCATCTTCGTCCGTTTCAGAGGGTGGATTTCTCAGTGTTGCCTTTTCGCCAGCTCCCCACGCCCTTGTGTGTTTCTTTTGCTTAAAGATTGTCACCTGAGCTAGGCACTGTTGCCCTGCTTCCTCAGTTTCAGAGGGTACCTTTTTCAGGGTTGCTTTTTCACCGGGTCTCCTCGCCATTGTATTTTTTTATCTTATTTTTTTTGCTTAAAGATTGCCACCTGAGCTAGCCTCTGTTGCGCTTCTTTCTCAGTTCTAGAGGGTAGATTTCTCCGTGTTGCTTTTTCCCCAGGTCTCCACGCACTTCCTTTTATTTTTCCTTAAAAATTGCCACCTGAGCTAGCCTCTGTTGTCCATCTTCGTCGGTTTCAGAGGGTAGATTTCTCACTGTTGCTTTTTTGCCAGGTCTGCACGCCCTTGTGTTTTTTTTCTGCTTAAAGGTTGCAACCTGAGCTAGCTTCTTTTGCCCATGTCCCTCAGTTTCAGAGGGTGGATTTCTCCGTGTTGCTTTTTCCCCAGGCCTCCACGCCCTTGTGTGTTTCTTTTGCTTAACGATTGCCACCTGAGCTAGCCTCTGTTGCCCATCTTCGTCCGTTTCAGAGGGTGGATTTCTCAGTGTTGCCTTTTCCCCAGCTCCCCACGCCCTTGTGTGTTTCTTTTGCTTAAAGATTGCCACCTGAAGCCAGCCTCTCTTGCCCATCTTCCTCAGTTTCAGAGGGTAGATATTTCAGGGTTGCTTTTTCCCCAGGTCTCCACGCCTTTGGGTTTTGTTTTTGCTTAACGATTGCCACCTGAGCTAGCCTCTCTTGCCCATCTTCCTGAGTTTCAGAGGGTCGATATCTCCGTGTTGCTGTTTCCCCAGGTCTCCACGCCCTTGTGTGTTTCTTTTGCTTAACGTTTGCCACCTGAAGCCAGCCTCTCTTGCCCATCTTCCTCAGTTTCAGAGGGTAGATATTTCAGGGTTGCTTTTTCCCCAGGTCTCCACGCCTTTGTGTTTTGTTTTTGCTTAACGAGTGCCACCTGAGCTAGCCTCTCTTGCCCATGTTCCTCAGTTTCAGAGGGTAGATATTTCAGGGTTGCTTTGTCCCCAGGGCTCCACGCCTTTGTGCTTTGTTTTTGCTTAAGGATTGCCACCTGAGGTAGCCTCTCTTGCCCATCTTCCTCAGTTTCAGAGGGTGGATTTCTCCGTGTTGCTTTTTCCCCAGGCCTCCACGCCCTTGTGTGTTTCTTTTGCTTAAAGATTGCCACCTGAGCTAGCCTCTGTTGCCCATCTTCGTCCGTTTCAGAGGGTGGATTTCTCAGTGTTGCCTTTTCGCCAGCTCCCCACGCCCTTGTGTGTTTCTTTTGCTTAAAGATTGTCACCTGAGCTAGGCACTGTTGCCCTGCTTCCTCAGTTTCAGAGGGTACCTTTTTCAGGGTTGCTTTTTCACCGGGTCTCCTCGCCATTGTATTTTTTTATCTTATTTTTTTTGCTTAAAGATTGCCACCTGAGCTAGCCTCTGTTGCGCTTCTTTCTCAGTTCTAGAGGGTAGATTTCTCCGTGTTGCTTTTTCCCCAGGTCTCCACGCACTTCCTTTTATTTTTCCTTAAAAATTGCCACCTGAGCTAGCCTCTGTTGTCCATCTTCGTCGGTTTCAGAGGGTAGATTTCTCACTGTTGCTTTTTTGCCAGGTCTGCACGCCCTTGTGTTTTTTTTCTGCTTAAAGGTTGCAACCTGAGCTAGCTTCTTTTGCCCATGTCCCTCAGTTTCAGAGGGTGGATTTCTCCGTGTTGCTTTTTCCCCAGGCCTCCACGCCCTTGTGTGTTTCTTTTGCTTAACGATTGCCACCTGAGCTAGCCTCTGTTGCCCATCTTCGTCCGTTTCAGAGGGTGGATTTCTCAGTGTTGCCTTTTCGCCAGCTCCCCACGCCCTTGTGTGTTTCTTTTGCTTAAAGATTGTCACCTGAGCTAGGCACTGTTGCCCTGCTTCCTCAGTTTCAGAGGGTACCTTTTTCAGGGTTGCTTTTTCACCGGGTCTCCTCGCCATTGTATTTTTTTATCTTATTTTTTTTGCTTAAAGATTGCCACCTGAGCTAGCCTCTGTTGCGCTTCTTTCTCAGTTCTAGAGGGTAGATTTCTCCGTGTTGCTTTTTCCCCAGGTCTCCACGCACTTCCTTTTATTTTTCCTTAAAAATTGCCACCTGAGCTAGCCTCTGTTGTCCATCTTCGTCGGTTTCAGAGGGTAGATTTCTCACTGTTGCTTTTTTGCCAGGTCTGCACGCCCTTGTGTTTTTTTTCTGCTTAAAGGTTGCAACCTGAGCTAGCTTCTTTTGCCCATGTCCCTCAGTTTCAGAGGGTGGATTTCTCCGTGTTGCTTTTTCCCCAGGCCTCCACGCCCTTGTGTGTTTCTTTTGCTTAACGATTGCCACCTGAGCTAGCCTCTGTTGCCCATCTTCGTCCGTTTCAGAGGGTGGATTTCTCAGTGTTGCCTTTTCCCCAGCTCCCCACGCCCTTGTGTGTTTCTTTTGCTTAAAGATTGCCACCTGAAGCCAGCCTCTCTTGCCCATCTTCCTCAGTTTCAGAGGGTAGATATTTCAGGGTTGCTTTTTCCCCAGGTCTCCACGCCTTTGGGTTTTGTTTTTGCTTAACGATTGCCACCTGAGCTAGCCTCTCTTGCCCATCTTCCTGAGTTTCAGAGGGTCGATATCTCCGTGTTGCTGTTTCCCCAGGGCTCCACGCCCTTGTGTGTTTCTTTTGCTTAACGTTTGCCACCTGAAGCCAGCCTCTCTTGCCCATCTTCCTCAGTTTCAGAGGGTAGATATTTCAGGGTTGCTTTTTCCCCAGGTCTCCACGCCTTTGTGTTTTGTTTTTGCTTAACGAGTGCCACCTGAGCTAGCCTCTCTTGCCCATGTTCCTCAGTTTCAGAGGGTAGATATTTCAGGGTTGCTTTGTCCCCAGGGCTCCACGCCTTTGTGCTTTGTTTTTGCTTAAGGATTGCCACCTGAGGTAGCCTCTCTTGCCCATCTTCCTCAGTTTCAGAGGGTGGATTTCTCCGTGTTGCTTTTTCCCCAGGCCTCCACGCCCTTGTGTGTTTCTTTTGCTTAAAGATTGCCACCTGAGCTAGCCTCTGTTGCCCATCTTCGTCCGTTTCAGAGGGTGGATTTCTCAGTGTTGCCTTTTCGCCAGCTCCCCACGCCCTTGTGTGTTTCTTTTGCTTAAAGATTGTCACCTGAGCTAGGCACTGTTGCCCTGCTTCCTCAGTTTCAGAGGGTACCTTTTTCAGGGTTGCTTTTTCACCGGGTCTCCTCGCCATTGTATTTTTTTATCTTATTTTTTTTGCTTAAAGATTGCCACCTGAGCTAGCCTCTGTTGCGCTTCTTTCTCAGTTCTAGAGGGTAGATTTCTCCGTGTTGCTTTTTCCCCAGGTCTCCACGCACTTCCTTTTATTTTTCCTTAAAAATTGCCACCTGAGCTAGCCTCTGTTGTCCATCTTCGTCGGTTTCAGAGGGTAGATTTCTCACTGTTGCTTTTTTGCCAGGTCTGCACGCCCTTGTGTTTTTTTTCTGCTTAAAGGTTGCAACCTGAGCTAGCTTCTTTTGCCCATGTCCCTCAGTTTCAGAGGGTGGATTTCTCCGTGTTGCTTTTTCCCCAGGCCTCCACGCCCTTGTGTGTTTCTTTTGCTTAACGATTGCCACCTGAGCTAGCCTCTGTTGCCCATCTTCGTCCGTTTCAGAGGGTGGATTTCTCAGTGTTGCCTTTTCCCCAGCTCCCCACGCCCTTGTGTGTTTCTTTTGCTTAAAGATTGCCACCTGAAGCCAGCCTCTCTTGCCCATCTTCCTCAGTTTCAGAGGGTAGATATTTCAGGGTTGCTTTTTCCCCAGGTCTCCACGCCTTTGGGTTTTGTTTTTGCTTAACGATTGCCACCTGAGCTAGCCTCTCTTGCCCATCTTCCTGAGTTTCAGAGGGTCGATATCTCCGTGTTGCTGTTTCCCCAGGTCTCCACGCCCTTGTGTGTTTCTTTTGCTTAACGTTTGCCACCTGAAGCCAGCCTCTCTTGCCCATCTTCCTCAGTTTCAGAGGGTAGATATTTCAGGGTTGCTTTTTCCCCAGGTCTCCACGCCTTTGTGTTTTGTTTTTGCTTAACGAGTGCCACCTGAGCTAGCCTCTCTTGCCCATGTTCCTCAGTTTCAGAGGGTAGATATTTCAGGGTTGCTTTGTCCCCAGGGCTCCACGCCTTTGTGCTTTGTTTTTGCTTAAGGATTGCCACCTGAGGTAGCCTCTCTTGCCCATCTTCCTCAGTTTCAGAGGGTGGATTTCTCCGTGTTGCTTTTTCCCCAGGCCTCCACGCCCTTGTGTGTTTCTTTTGCTTAAAGATTGCCACCTGAGCTAGCCTCTGTTGCCCATCTTCGTCCGTTTCAGAGGGTGGATTTCTCAGTGTTGCCTTTTCGCCAGCTCCCCACGCCCTTGTGTGTTTCTTTTGCTTAAAGATTGTCACCTGAGCTAGGCACTGTTGCCCTGCTTCCTCAGTTTCAGAGGGTACCTTTTTCAGGGTTGCTTTTTCACCGGGTCTCCTCGCCATTGTATTTTTTTATCTTATTTTTTTTGCTTAAAGATTGCCACCTGAGCTAGCCTCTGTTGCGCTTCTTTCTCAGTTCTAGAGGGTAGATTTCTCCGTGTTGCTTTTTCCCCAGGTCTCCACGCACTTCCTTTTATTTTTCCTTAAAAATTGCCACCTGAGCTAGCCTCTGTTGTCCATCTTCGTCGGTTTCAGAGGGTAGATTTCTCACTGTTGCTTTTTTGCCAGGTCTGCACGCCCTTGTGTTTTTTTTCTGCTTAAAGGTTGCAACCTGAGCTAGCTTCTTTTGCCCATGTCCCTCAGTTTCAGAGGGTGGATTTCTCCGTGTTGCTTTTTCCCCAGGCCTCCACGCCCTTGTGTGTTTCTTTTGCTTAACGATTGCCACCTGAGCTAGCCTCTGTTGCCCATCTTCGTCCGTTTCAGAGGGTGGATTTCTCAGTGTTGCCTTTTCCCCAGCTCCCCACGCCCTTGTGTGTTTCTTTTGCTTAAAGATTGCCACCTGAAGCCAGCCTCTCTTGCCCATCTTCCTCAGTTTCAGAGGGTAGATATTTCAGGGTTGCTTTTTCCCCAGGTCTCCACGCCTTTGGGTTTTGTTTTTGCTTAACGATTGCCACCTGAGCTAGCCTCTCTTGCCCATCTTCCTGAGTTTCAGAGGGTCGATATCTCCGTGTTGCTGTTTCCCCAGGGCTCCACGCCCTTGTGTGTTTCTTTTGCTTAACGTTTGCCACCTGAAGCCAGCCTCTCTTGCCCATCTTCCTCAGTTTCAGAGGGTAGATATTTCAGGGTTGCTTTTTCCCCAGGTCTCCACGCCTTTGTGTTTTGTTTTTGCTTAACGAGTGCCACCTGAGCTAGCCTCTCTTGCCCATGTTCCTCAGTTTCAGAGGGTAGATATTTCAGGGTTGCTTTGTCCCCAGGGCTCCACGCCTTTGTGCTTTGTTTTTGCTTAAGGATTGCCACCTGAGGTAGCCTCTCTTGCCCATCTTCCTCAGTTTCAGAGGGTGGATTTCTCCGTGTTGCTTTTTCCCCAGGCCTCCACGCCCTTGTGTGTTTCTTTTGCTTAAAGATTGCCACCTGAGCTAGCCTCTGTTGCCCATCTTCGTCCGTTTCAGAGGGTGGATTTCTCAGTGTTGCCTTTTCGCCAGCTCCCCACGCCCTTGTGTGTTTCTTTTGCTTAAAGATTGTCACCTGAGCTAGGCACTGTTGCCCTGCTTCCTCAGTTTCAGAGGGTACCTTTTTCAGGGTTGCTTTTTCACCGGGTCTCCTCGCCATTGTATTTTTTTATCTTATTTTTTTTGCTTAAAGATTGCCACCTGAGCTAGCCTCTGTTGCGCTTCTTTCTCAGTTCTAGAGGGTAGATTTCTCCGTGTTGCTTTTTCCCCAGGTCTCCACGCACTTCCTTTTATTTTTCCTTAAAAATTGCCACCTGAGCTAGCCTCTGTTGTCCATCTTCGTCGGTTTCAGAGGGTAGATTTCTCACTGTTGCTTTTTTGCCAGGTCTGCACGCCCTTGTGTTTTTTTTCTGCTTAAAGGTTGCAACCTGAGCTAGCTTCTTTTGCCCATGTCCCTCAGTTTCAGAGGGTGGATTTCTCCGTGTTGCTTTTTCCCCAGGCCTCCACGCCCTTGTGTGTTTCTTTTGCTTAACGATTGCCACCTGAGCTAGCCTCTGTTGCCCATCTTCGTCCGTTTCAGAGGGTGGATTTCTCAGTGTTGCCTTTTCCCCAGCTCCCCACGCCCTTGTGTGTTTCTTTTGCTTAAAGATTGCCACCTGAAGCCAGCCTCTCTTGCCCATCTTCCTCAGTTTCAGAGGGTAGATATTTCAGGGTTGCTTTTTCCCCAGGTCTCCACGCCTTTGGGTTTTGTTTTTGCTTAACGATTGCCACCTGAGCTAGCCTCTCTTGCCCATCTTCCTGAGTTTCAGAGGGTCGATATCTCCGTGTTGCTGTTTCCCCAGGGCTCCACGCCCTTGTGTGTTTCTTTTGCTTAACGTTTGCCACCTGAAGCCAGCCTCTCTTGCCCATCTTCCTCAGTTTCAGAGGGTAGATATTTCAGGGTTGCTTTTTCCACAGGTCTCCACGCCTTTGTGTTTTGTTTTTGCTTAACGAGTGCCACCTGAGCTAGCCTCTCTTGCCCATGTTCCTCAGTTTCAGAGGGTAGATATTTCAGGGTTGCTTTGTCCCCAGGGCTCCACGCCTTTGTGCTTTGTTTTTGCTTAAGGATTGCCACCTGAGGTAGCCTCTCTTGCCCATCTTCCTCAGTTTCAGAGGGTGGATTTCTCCGTGTTGCTTTTTCCCCAGGCCTCCACGCCCTTGTGTGTTTCTTTTGCTTAAAGATTGCCACCTGAGCTAGCCTCTGTTGCCCATCTTCGTCCGTTTCAGAGGGTGGATTTCTCAGTGTTGCCTTTTCGCCAGCTCCCCACGCCCTTGTGTGTTTCTTTTGCTTAAAGATTGTCACCTGAGCTAGGCACTGTTGCCCTGCTTCCTCAGTTTCAGAGGGTACCTTTTTCAGGGTTGCTTTTTCACCGGGTCTCCTCGCCATTGTATTTTTTTATCTTATTTTTTTTGCTTAAAGATTGCCACCTGAGCTAGCCTCTGTTGCGCTTCTTTCTCAGTTCTAGAGGGTAGATTTCTCCGTGTTGCTTTTTCCCCAGGTCTCCACGCACTTCCTTTTATTTTTCCTTAAAAATTGCCACCTGAGCTAGCCTCTGTTGTCCATCTTCGTCGGTTTCAGAGGGTAGATTTCTCACTGTTGCTTTTTTGCCAGGTCTGCACGCCCTTGTGTTTTTTTTCTGCTTAAAGGTTGCAACCTGAGCTAGCTTCTTTTGCCCATGTCCCTCAGTTTCAGAGGGTGGATTTCTCCGTGTTGCTTTTTCCCCAGGCCTCCACGCCCTTGTGTGTTTCTTTTGCTTAACGATTGCCACCTGAGCTAGCCTCTGTTGCCCATCTTCGTCCGTTTCAGAGGGTGGATTTCTCAGTGTTGCCTTTTCCCCAGCTCCCCACGCCCTTGTGTGTTTCTTTTGCTTAAAGATTGCCACCTGAAGCCAGCCTCTCTTGCCCATCTTCCTCAGTTTCAGAGGGTAGATATTTCAGGGTTGCTTTTTCCCCAGGTCTCCACGCCTTTGGGTTTTGTTTTTGCTTAACGATTGCCACCTGAGCTAGCCTCTCTTGCCCATCTTCCTGAGTTTCAGAGGGTCGATATCTCCGTGTTGCTGTTTCCCCAGGGCTCCACGCCCTTGTGTGTTTCTTTTGCTTAACGTTTGCCACCTGAAGCCAGCCTCTCTTGCCCATCTTCCTCAGTTTCAGAGGGTAGATATTTCAGGGTTGCTTTTTCCCCAGGTCTCCACGCCTTTGTGTTTTGTTTTTGCTTAACGAGTGCCACCTGAGCTAGCCTCTCTTGCCCATGTTCCTCAGTTTCAGAGGGTAGATATTTCAGGGTTGCTTTGTCCCCAGGGCTCCACGCCTTTGTGCTTTGTTTTTGCTTAAGGATTGCCACCTGAGGTAGCCTCTCTTGCCCATCTTCCTCAGTTTCAGAGGGTGGATTTCTCCGTGTTGCTTTTTCCCCAGGCCTCCACGCCCTTGTGTGTTTCTTTTGCTTAAAGATTGCCACCTGAGCTAGCCTCTGTTGCCCATCTTCGTCCGTTTCAGAGGGTGGATTTCTCAGTGTTGCCTTTTCGCCAGCTCCCCACGCCCTTGTGTGTTTCTTTTGCTTAAAGATTGTCACCTGAGCTAGGCACTGTTGCCCTGCTTCCTCAGTTTCAGAGGGTACCTTTTTCAGGGTTGCTTTTTCACCGGGTCTCCTCGCCATTGTATTTTTTTATCTTATTTTTTTTGCTTAAAGATTGCCACCTGAGCTAGCCTCTGTTGCGCTTCTTTCTCAGTTCTAGAGGGTAGATTTCTCCGTGTTGCTTTTTCCCCAGGTCTCCACGCACTTCCTTTTATTTTTCCTTAAAAATTGCCACCTGAGCTAGCCTCTGTTGTCCATCTTCGTCGGTTTCAGAGGGTAGATTTCTCACTGTTGCTTTTTTGCCAGGTCTGCACGCCCTTGTGTTTTTTTTCTGCTTAAAGGTTGCAACCTGAGCTAGCTTCTTTTGCCCATGTCCCTCAGTTTCAGAGGGTGGATTTCTCCGTGTTGCTTTTTCCCCAGGCCTCCACGCCCTTGTGTGTTTCTTTTGCTTAACGATTGCCACCTGAGCTAGCCTCTGTTGCCCATCTTCGTCCGTTTCAGAGGGTGGATTTCTCAGTGTTGCCTTTTCCCCAGCTCCCCACGCCCTTGTGTGTTTCTTTTGCTTAAAGATTGCCACCTGAAGCCAGCCTCTCTTGCCCATCTTCCTCAGTTTCAGAGGGTAGATATTTCAGGGTTGCTTTTTCCCCAGGTCTCCACGCCTTTGGGTTTTGTTTTTGCTTAACGATTGCCACCTGAGCTAGCCTCTCTTGCCCATCTTCCTGAGTTTCAGAGGGTCGATATCTCCGTGTTGCTGTTTCCCCAGGGCTCCACGCCCTTGTGTGTTTCTTTTGCTTAACGTTTGCCACCTGAAGCCAGCCTCTCTTGCCCATCTTCCTCAGTTTCAGAGGGTAGATATTTCAGGGTTGCTTTTTCCCCAGGTCTCCACGCCTTTGTGTTTTGTTTTTGCTTAACGAGTGCCACCTGAGCTAGCCTCTCTTGCCCATGTTCCTCAGTTTCAGAGGGTAGATATTTCAGGGTTGCTTTGTCCCCAGGGCTCCACGCCTTTGTGCTTTGTTTTTGCTTAAGGATTGCCACCTGAGGTAGCCTCTCTTGCCCATCTTCCTCAGTTTCAGAGGGTGGATTTCTCCGTGTTGCTTTTTCCCCAGGTCTCCACGCCCTTGTGTGTTTCTTTTGCTTAAAGATTGCCACCTGAGCTAGCCTCTGTTGCCCATCTTCGTCCGTTTCAGAGGGTGGATTTCTCAGTGTTGCCTTTTCGCCAGCTCCCCACGCCCTTGTGTGTTTCTTTTGCTTAAAGATTGTCACCTGAGCTAGGCACTGTTGCCCTGCTTCCTCAGTTTCAGAGGGTACCTTTTTCAGGGTTGCTTTTTCACCGGGTCTCCTCGCCATTGTATTTTTTTATCTTATTTTTTTTGCTTAAAGATTGCCACCTGAGCTAGCCTCTGTTGCGCTTCTTTCTCAGTTCTAGAGGGTAGATTTCTCCGTGTTGCTTTTTCCCCAGGTCTCCACGCACTTCCTTTTATTTTTCCTTAAAAATTGCCACCTGAGCTAGCCTCTGTTGTCCATCTTCGTCGGTTTCAGAGGGTAGATTTCTCACTGTTGCTTTTTTGCCAGGTCTGCACGCCCTTGTGTTTTTTTTCTGCTTAAAGGTTGCAACCTGAGCTAGCTTCTTTTGCCCATGTCCCTCAGTTTCAGAGGGTGGATTTCTCCGTGTTGCTTTTTCCCCAGGCCTCCACGCCCTTGTGTGTTTCTTTTGCTTAACGATTGCCACCTGAGCTAGCCTCTGTTGCCCATCTTCGTCCGTTTCAGAGGGTGGATTTCTCAGTGTTGCCTTTTCCCCAGCTCCCCACGCCCTTGTGTGTTTCTTTTGCTTAAAGATTGCCACCTGAAGCCAGCCTCTCTTGCCCATCTTCCTCAGTTTCAGAGGGTAGATATTTCAGGGTTGCTTTTTCCCCAGGTCTCCACGCCTTTGGGTTTTGTTTTTGCTTAACGATTGCCACCTGAGCTAGCCTCTCTTGCCCATCTTCCTGAGTTTCAGAGGGTCGATATCTCCGTGTTGCTGTTTCCCCAGGGCTCCACGCCCTTGTGTGTTTCTTTTGCTTAACGTTTGCCACCTGAAGCCAGCCTCTCTTGCCCATCTTCCTCAGTTTCAGAGGGTAGATATTTCAGGGTTGCTTTTTCCCCAGGTCTCCACGCCTTTGTGTTTTGTTTTTGCTTAACGAGTGCCACCTGAGCTAGCCTCTCTTGCCCATGTTCCTCAGTTTCAGAGGGTAGATATTTCAGGGTTGCTTTGTCCCCAGGGCTCCACGCCTTTGTGCTTTGTTTTTGCTTAAGGATTGCCACCTGAGGTAGCCTCTCTTGCCCATCTTCCTCAGTTTCAGAGGGTGGATTTCTCCGTGTTGCTTTTTCCCCAGGTCTCCACGCCCTTGTGTGTTTCTTTTGCTTAAAGATTGCCACCTGAGCTAGCCTCTGTTGCCCATCTTCGTCCGTTTCAGAGGGTGGATTTCTCAGTGTTGCCTTTTCGCCAGCTCCCCACGCCCTTGTGTGTTTCTTTTGCTTAAAGATTGTCACCTGAGCTAGGCACTGTTGCCCTGCTTCCTCAGTTTCAGAGGGTACCTTTTTCAGGGTTGCTTTTTCACCGGGTCTCCTCGCCATTGTATTTTTTTATCTTATTTTTTTTGCTT
The DNA here is from genome assembly GCF_041296235.1 of Equus asinus. Taxonomy (NCBI): domain Eukaryota; kingdom Metazoa; phylum Chordata; class Mammalia; order Perissodactyla; family Equidae; genus Equus; species Equus asinus. The sequence goes on along the minus strand of NW_027225521.1, from coordinate 1,665,579 downwards.
AAAGATTGCCACCTGAGCTAGCCTCTGTTGCGCTTCTTTCTCAGTTCTAGAGGGTAGATTTCTCCGTGTTGCTTTTTCCCCAGGTCTCCACGCACTTCCTTTTATTTTTCCTTAAAAATTGCCACCTGAGCTAGCCTCTGTTGTCCATCTTCGTCGGTTTCAGAGGGTAGATTTCTCACTGTTGCTTTTTTGCCAGGTCTGCACGCCCTTGTGTTTTTTTTCTGCTTAAAGGTTGCAACCTGAGCTAGCTTCTTTTGCCCATGTCCCTCAGTTTCAGAGGGTGGATTTCTCCGTGTTGCTTTTTCCCCAGGCCTCCACGCCCTTGTGTGTTTCTTTTGCTTAACGATTGCCACCTGAGCTAGCCTCTGTTGCCCATCTTCGTCCGTTTCAGAGGGTGGATTTCTCAGTGTTGCCTTTTCCCCAGCTCCCCACGCCCTTGTGTGTTTCTTTTGCTTAAAGATTGCCACCTGAAGCCAGCCTCTCTTGCCCATCTTCCTCAGTTTCAGAGGGTAGATATTTCAGGGTTGCTTTTTCCCCAGGTCTCCACGCCTTTGGGTTTTGTTTTTGCTTAACGATTGCCACCTGAGCTAGCCTCTCTTGCCCATCTTCCTGAGTTTCAGAGGGTCGATATCTCCGTGTTGCTGTTTCCCCAGGGCTCCACGCCCTTGTGTGTTTCTTTTGCTTAACGTTTGCCACCTGAAGCCAGCCTCTCTTGCCCATCTTCCTCAGTTTCAGAGGGTAGATATTTCAGGGTTGCTTTTTCCCCAGGTCTCCACGCCTTTGTGTTTTGTTTTTGCTTAACGAGTGCCACCTGAGCTAGCCTCTCTTGCCCATGTTCCTCAGTTTCAGAGGGTAGATATTTCAGGGTTGCTTTGTCCCCAGGGCTCCACGCCTTTGTGCTTTGTTTTTGCTTAAGGATTGCCACCTGAGGTAGCCTCTCTTGCCCATCTTCCTCAGTTTCAGAGGGTGGATTTCTCCGTGTTGCTTTTTCCCCAGGTCTCCACGCCCTTGTGTGTTTCTTTTGCTTAAAGATTGCCACCTGAGCTAGCCTCTGTTGCCCATCTTCGTCCGTTTCAGAGGGTGGATTTCTCAGTGTTGCCTTTTCGCCAGCTCCCCACGCCCTTGTGTGTTTCTTTTGCTTAAAGATTGTCACCTGAGCTAGGCACTGTTGCCCTGCTTCCTCAGTTTCAGAGGGTACCTTTTTCAGGGTTGCTTTTTCACCGGGTCTCCTCGCCATTGTATTTTTTTATCTTATTTTTTTTGCTTAAAGATTGCCACCTGAGCTAGCCTCTGTTGCGCTTCTTTCTCAGTTCTAGAGGGTAGATTTCTCCGTGTTGCTTTTTCCCCAGGTCTCCACGCACTTCCTTTTATTTTTCCTTAAAAATTGCCACCTGAGCTAGCCTCTGTTGTCCATCTTCGTCGGTTTCAGAGGGTAGATTTCTCACTGTTGCTTTTTTGCCAGGTCTGCACGCCCTTGTGTTTTTTTTCTGCTTAAAGGTTGCAACCTGAGCTAGCTTCTTTTGCCCATGTCCCTCAGTTTCAGAGGGTGGATTTCTCCGTGTTGCTTTTTCCCCAGGCCTCCACGCCCTTGTGTGTTTCTTTTGCTTAACGATTGCCACCTGAGCTAGCCTCTGTTGCCCATCTTCGTCCGTTTCAGAGGGTGGATTTCTCAGTGTTGCCTTTTCCCCAGCTCCCCACGCCCTTGTGTGTTTCTTTTGCTTAAAGATTGCCACCTGAAGCCAGCCTCTCTTGCCCATCTTCCTCAGTTTCAGAGGGTAGATATTTCAGGGTTGCTTTTTCCCCAGGTCTCCACGCCTTTGGGTTTTGTTTTTGCTTAACGATTGCCACCTGAGCTAGCCTCTCTTGCCCATCTTCCTGAGTTTCAGAGGGTCGATATCTCCGTGTTGCTGTTTCCCCAGGTCTCCACGCCCTTGTGTGTTTCTTTTGCTTAACGTTTGCCACCTGAAGCCAGCCTCTCTTGCCCATCTTCCTCAGTTTCAGAGGGTAGATATTTCAGGGTTGCTTTTTCCCCAGGTCTCCACGCCTTTGTGTTTTGTTTTTGCTTAACGAGTGCCACCTGAGCTAGCCTCTCTTGCCCATGTTCCTCAGTTTCAGAGGGTAGATATTTCAGGGTTGCTTTGTCCCCAGGGCTCCACGCCTTTGTGCTTTGTTTTTGCTTAAGGATTGCCACCTGAGGTAGCCTCTCTTGCCCATCTTCCTCAGTTTCAGAGGGTGGATTTCTCCGTGTTGCTTTTTCCCCAGGTCTCCACGCCCTTGTGTGTTTCTTTTGCTTAAAGATTGCCACCTGAGCTAGCCTCTGTTGCCCATCTTCGTCCGTTTCAGAGGGTGGATTTCTCAGTGTTGCCTTTTCGCCAGCTCCCCACGCCCTTGTGTGTTTCTTTTGCTTAAAGATTGTCACCTGAGCTAGGCACTGTTGCCCTGCTTCCTCAGTTTCAGAGGGTACCTTTTTCAGGGTTGCTTTTTCACCGGGTCTCCTCGCCATTGTATTTTTTTATCTTATTTTTTTTGCTTAAAGATTGCCACCTGAGCTAGCCTCTGTTGCGCTTCTTTCTCAGTTCTAGAGGGTAGATTTCTCCGTGTTGCTTTTTCCCCAGGTCTCCACGCACTTCCTTTTATTTTTCCTTAAAAATTGCCACCTGAGCTAGCCTCTGTTGTCCATCTTCGTCGGTTTCAGAGGGTAGATTTCTCACTGTTGCTTTTTTGCCAGGTCTGCACGCCCTTGTGTTTTTTTTCTGCTTAAAGGTTGCAACCTGAGCTAGCTTCTTTTGCCCATGTCCCTCAGTTTCAGAGGGTGGATTTCTCCGTGTTGCTTTTTCCCCAGGCCTCCACGCCCTTGTGTGTTTCTTTTGCTTAACGATTGCCACCTGAGCTAGCCTCTGTTGCCCATCTTCGTCCGTTTCAGAGGGTGGATTTCTCAGTGTTGCCTTTTCCCCAGCTCCCCACGCCCTTGTGTGTTTCTTTTGCTTAAAGATTGCCACCTGAAGCCAGCCTCTCTTGCCCATCTTCCTCAGTTTCAGAGGGTAGATATTTCAGGGTTGCTTTTTCCCCAGGTCTCCACGCCTTTGGGTTTTGTTTTTGCTTAACGATTGCCACCTGAGCTAGCCTCTCTTGCCCATCTTCCTGAGTTTCAGAGGGTCGATATCTCCGTGTTGCTGTTTCCCCAGGTCTCCACGCCCTTGTGTGTTTCTTTTGCTTAACGTTTGCCACCTGAAGCCAGCCTCTCTTGCCCATCTTCCTCAGTTTCAGAGGGTAGATATTTCAGGGTTGCTTTTTCCCCAGGTCTCCACGCCTTTGTGTTTTGTTTTTGCTTAACGAGTGCCACCTGAGCTAGCCTCTCTTGCCCATGTTCCTCAGTTTCAGAGGGTAGATATTTCAGGGTTGCTTTGTCCCCAGGGCTCCACGCCTTTGTGCTTTGTTTTTGCTTAAGGATTGCCACCTGAGGTAGCCTCTCTTGCCCATCTTCCTCAGTTTCAGAGGGTGGATTTCTCCGTGTTGCTTTTTCCCCAGGTCTCCACCCCCTTGTGTGTTTCTTTTGCTTAAAGATTGCCACCTGAGCTAGCCTCTGTTGCCCATCTTCGTCCGTTTCAGAGGGTGGATTTCTCAGTGTTGCCTTTTCGCCAGCTCCCCACGCCCTTGTGTGTTTCTTTTGCTTAAAGATTGTCACCTGAGCTAGGCACTGTTGCCCTGCTTCCTCAGTTTCAGAGGGTACCTTTTTCAGGGTTGCTTTTTCACCGGGTCTCCTCGCCATTGTATTTTTTTATCTTATTTTTTTTGCTTAAAGATTGCCACCTGAGCTAGCCTCTGTTGCGCTTCTTTCTCAGTTCTAGAGGGTAGATTTCTCCGTGTTGCTTTTTCCCCAGGTCTCCACGCACTTCCTTTTATTTTTCCTTAAAAATTGCCACCTGAGCTAGCCTCTGTTGTCCATCTTCGTCGGTTTCAGAGGGTAGATTTCTCACTGTTGCTTTTTTGCCAGGTCTGCACGCCCTTGTGTTTTTTTTCTGCTTAAAGGTTGCAACCTGAGCTAGCTTCTTTTGCCCATGTCCCTCAGTTTCAGAGGGTGGATTTCTCCGTGTTGCTTTTTCCCCAGGCCTCCACGCCCTTGTGTGTTTCTTTTGCTTAACGATTGCCACCTGAGCTAGCCTCTGTTGCCCATCTTCGTCCGTTTCAGAGGGTGGATTTCTCAGTGTTGCCTTTTCCCCAGCTCCCCACGCCCTTGTGTGTTTCTTTTGCTTAAAGATTGCCACCTGAAGCCAGCCTCTCTTGCCCATCTTCCTCAGTTTCAGAGGGTAGATATTTCAGGGTTGCTTTTTCCCCAGGTCTCCACGCCTTTGGGTTTTGTTTTTGCTTAACGATTGCCACCTGAGCTAGCCTCTCTTGCCCATCTTCCTGAGTTTCAGAGGGTCGATATCTCCGTGTTGCTGTTTCCCCAGGTCTCCACGCCCTTGTGTGTTTCTTTTGCTTAACGTTTGCCACCTGAAGCCAGCCTCTCTTGCCCATCTTCCTCAGTTTCAGAGGGTAGATATTTCAGGGTTGCTTTTTCCCCAGGTCTCCACGCCTTTGTGTTTTGTTTTTGCTTAACGAGTGCCACCTGAGCTAGCCTCTCTTGCCCATGTTCCTCAGTTTCAGAGGGTAGATATTTCAGGGTTGCTTTGTCCCCAGGGCTCCACGCCTTTGTGCTTTGTTTTTGCTTAAGGATTGCCACCTGAGGTAGCCTCTCTTGCCCATCTTCCTCAGTTTCAGAGGGTGGATTTCTCCGTGTTGCTTTTTCCCCAGGTCTCCACGCCCTTGTGTGTTTCTTTTGCTTAAAGATTGCCACCTGAGCTAGCCTCTGTTGCCCATCTTCGTCCGTTTCAGAGGGTGGATTTCTCAGTGTTGCCTTTTCGCCAGCTCCCCACGCCCTTGTGTGTTTCTTTTGCTTAAAGATTGTCACCTGAGCTAGGCACTGTTGCCCTGCTTCCTCAGTTTCAGAGGGTACCTTTTTCAGGGTTGCTTTTTCACCGGGTCTCCTCGCCATTGTATTTTTTTATCTTATTTTTTTTGCTTAAAGATTGCCACCTGAGCTAGCCTCTGTTGCGCTTCTTTCTCAGTTCTAGAGGGTAGATTTCTCCGTGTTGCTTTTTCCCCAGGTCTCCACGCACTTCCTTTTATTTTTCCTTAAAAATTGCCACCTGAGCTAGCCTCTGTTGTCCATCTTCGTCGGTTTCAGAGGGTAGATTTCTCACTGTTGCTTTTTTGCCAGGTCTGCACGCCCTTGTGTTTTTTTTCTGCTTAAAGGTTGCAACCTGAGCTAGCTTCTTTTGCCCATGTCCCTCAGTTTCAGAGGGTGGATTTCTCCGTGTTGCTTTTTCCCCAGGCCTCCACGCCCTTGTGTGTTTCTTTTGCTTAACGATTGCCACCTGAGCTAGCCTCTGTTGCCCATCTTCGTCCGTTTCAGAGGGTGGATTTCTCAGTGTTGCCTTTTCCCCAGCTCCCCACGCCCTTGTGTGTTTCTTTTGCTTAAAGATTGCCACCTGAAGCCAGCCTCTCTTGCCCATCTTCCTCAGTTTCAGAGGGTAGATATTTCAGGGTTGCTTTTTCCCCAGGTCTCCACGCCTTTGGGTTTTGTTTTTGCTTAACGATTGCCACCTGAGCTAGCCTCTCTTGCCCATCTTCCTGAGTTTCAGAGGGTCGATATCTCCGTGTTGCTGTTTCCCCAGGGCTCCACGCCCTTGTGTGTTTCTTTTGCTTAACGTTTGCCACCTGAAGCCAGCCTCTCTTGCCCATCTTCCTCAGTTTCAGAGGGTAGATATTTCAGGGTTGCTTTTTCCCCAGGTCTCCACGCCTTTGTGTTTTGTTTTTGCTTAACGAGTGCCACCTGAGCTAGCCTCTCTTGCCCATGTTCCTCAGTTTCAGAGGGTAGATATTTCAGGGTTGCTTTGTCCCCAGGGCTCCACGCCTTTGTGCTTTGTTTTTGCTTAAGGATTGCCACCTGAGGTAGCCTCTCTTGCCCATCTTCCTCAGTTTCAGAGGGTGGATTTCTCCGTGTTGCTTTTTCCCCAGGTCTCCACGCCCTTGTGTGTTTCTTTTGCTTAAAGATTGCCACCTGAGCTAGCCTCTGTTGCCCATCTTCGTCCGTTTCAGAGGGTGGATTTCTCAGTGTTGCCTTTTCGCCAGCTCCCCACGCCCTTGTGTGTTTCTTTTGCTTAAAGATTGTCACCTGAGCTAGGCACTGTTGCCCTGCTTCCTCAGTTTCAGAGGGTACCTTTTTCAGGGTTGCTTTTTCACCGGGTCTCCTCGCCATTGTATTTTTTTATCTTATTTTTTTTGCTTAAAGATTGCCACCTGAGCTAGCCTCTGTTGCGCTTCTTTCTCAGTTCTAGAGGGTAGATTTCTCCGTGTTGCTTTTTCCCCAGGTCTCCACGCACTTCCTTTTATTTTTCCTTAAAAATTGCCACCTGAGCTAGCCTCTGTTGTCCATCTTCGTCGGTTTCAGAGGGTAGATTTCTCACTGTTGCTTTTTTGCCAGGTCTGCACGCCCTTGTGTTTTTTTTCTGCTTAAAGGTTGCAACCTGAGCTAGCTTCTTTTGCCCATGTCCCTCAGTTTCAGAGGGTGGATTTCTCCGTGTTGCTTTTTCCCCAGGCCTCCACGCCCTTGTGTGTTTCTTTTGCTTAACGATTGCCACCTGAGCTAGCCTCTGTTGCCCATCTTCGTCCGTTTCAGAGGGTGGATTTCTCAGTGTTGCCTTTTCCCCAGCTCCCCACGCCCTTGTGTGTTTCTTTTGCTTAAAGATTGCCACCTGAAGCCAGCCTCTCTTGCCCATCTTCCTCAGTTTCAGAGGGTAGATATTTCAGGGTTGCTTTTTCCCCAGGTCTCCACGCCTTTGGGTTTTGTTTTTGCTTAACGATTGCCACCTGAGCTAGCCTCTCTTGCCCATCTTCCTGAGTTTCAGAGGGTCGATATCTCCGTGTTGCTGTTTCCCCAGGGCTCCACGCCCTTGTGTGTTTCTTTTGCTTAACGTTTGCCACCTGAAGCCAGCCTCTCTTGCCCATCTTCCTCAGTTTCAGAGGGTAGATATTTCAGGGTTGCTTTTTCCCCAGGTCTCCACGCCTTTGTGTTTTGTTTTTGCTTAACGAGTGCCACCTGAGCTAGCCTCTCTTGCCCATGTTCCTCAGTTTCAGAGGGTAGATATTTCAGGGTTGCTTTGTCCCCAGGGCTCCACGCCTTTGTGCTTTGTTTTTGCTTAAGGATTGCCACCTGAGGTAGCCTCTCTTGCCCATCTTCCTCAGTTTCAGAGGGTGGATTTCTCCGTGTTGCTTTTTCCCCAGGTCTCCACGCCCTTGTGTGTTTCTTTTGCTTAAAGATTGCCACCTGAGCTAGCCTCTGTTGCCCATCTTCGTCCGTTTCAGAGGGTGGATTTCTCAGTGTTGCCTTTTCGCCAGCTCCCCACGCCCTTGTGTGTTTCTTTTGCTTAAAGATTGTCACCTGAGCTAGGCACTGTTGCCCTGCTTCCTCAGTTTCAGAGGGTACCTTTTTCAGGGTTGCTTTTTCACCGGGTCTCCTCGCCATTGTATTTTTTTATCTTATTTTTTTTGCTTAAAGATTGCCACCTGAGCTAGCCTCTGTTGCGCTTCTTTCTCAGTTCTAGAGGGTAGATTTCTCCGTGTTGCTTTTTCCCCAGGTCTCCACGCACTTCCTTTTATTTTTCCTTAAAAATTGCCACCTGAGCTAGCCTCTGTTGTCCATCTTCGTCGGTTTCAGAGGGTAGATTTCTCACTGTTGCTTTTTTGCCAGGTCTGCACGCCCTTGTGTTTTTTTTCTGCTTAAAGGTTGCAACCTGAGCTAGCTTCTTTTGCCCATGTCCCTCAGTTTCAGAGGGTGGATTTCTCCGTGTTGCTTTTTCCCCAGGCCTCCACGCCCTTGTGTGTTTCTTTTGCTTAACGATTGCCACCTGAGCTAGCCTCTGTTGCCCATCTTCGTCCGTTTCAGAGGGTGGATTTCTCAGTGTTGCCTTTTCCCCAGCTCCCCACGCCCTTGTGTGTTTCTTTTGCTTAAAGATTGCCACCTGAAGCCAGCCTCTCTTGCCCATCTTCCTCAGTTTCAGAGGGTAGATATTTCAGGGTTGCTTTTTCCCCAGGTCTCCACGCCTTTGGGTTTTGTTTTTGCTTAACGATTGCCACCTGAGCTAGCCTCTCTTGCCCATCTTCCTGAGTTTCAGAGGGTCGATATCTCCGTGTTGCTGTTTCCCCAGGGCTCCACGCCCTTGTGTGTTTCTTTTGCTTAACGTTTGCCACCTGAAGCCAGCCTCTCTTGCCCATCTTCCTCAGTTTCAGAGGGTAGATATTTCAGGGTTGCTTTTTCCCCAGGTCTCCACGCCTTTGTGTTTTGTTTTTGCTTAACGAGTGCCACCTGAGCTAGCCTCTCTTGCCCATGTTCCTCAGTTTCAGAGGGTAGATATTTCAGGGTTGCTTTGTCCCCAGGGCTCCACGCCTTTGTGCTTTGTTTTTGCTTAAGGATTGCCACCTGAGGTAGCCTCTCTTGCCCATCTTCCTCAGTTTCAGAGGGTGGATTTCTCCGTGTTGCTTTTTCCCCAGGTCTCCACGCCCTTGTGTGTTTCTTTTGCTTAAAGATTGCCACCTGAGCTAGCCTCTGTTGCCCATCTTCGTCCGTTTCAGAGGGTGGATTTCTCAGTGTTGCCTTTTCGCCAGCTCCCCACGCCCTTGTGTGTTTCTTTTGCTTAAAGATTGTCACCTGAGCTAGGCACTGTTGCCCTGCTTCCTCAGTTTCAGAGGGTACCTTTTTCAGGGTTGCTTTTTCACCGGGTCTCCTCGCCATTGTATTTTTTTATCTTATTTTTTTTGCTTAAAGATTGCCACCTGAGCTAGCCTCTGTTGCGCTTCTTTCTCAGTTCTAGAGGGTAGATTTCTCCGTGTTGCTTTTTCCCCAGGTCTCCACGCACTTCCTTTTATTTTTCCTTAAAAATTGCCACCTGAGCTAGCCTCTGTTGTCCATCTTCGTCGGTTTCAGAGGGTAGATTTCTCACTGTTGCTTTTTTGCCAGGTCTGCACGCCCTTGTGTTTTTTTTCTGCTTAAAGGTTGCAACCTGAGCTAGCTTCTTTTGCCCATGTCCCTCAGTTTCAGAGGGTGGATTTCTCCGTGTTGCTTTTTCCCCAGGCCTCCACGCCCTTGTGTGTTTCTTTTGCTTAACGATTGCCACCTGAGCTAGCCTCTGTTGCCCATCTTCGTCCGTTTCAGAGGGTGGATTTCTCAGTGTTGCCTTTTCCCCAGCTCCCCACGCCCTTGTGTGTTTCTTTTGCTTAAAGATTGCCACCTGAAGCCAGCCTCTCTTGCCCATCTTCCTCAGTTTCAGAGGGTAGATATTTCAGGGTTGCTTTTTCCCCAGGTCTCCACGCCTTTGGGTTTTGTTTTTGCTTAACGATTGCCACCTGAGCTAGCCTCTCTTGCCCATCTTCCTGAGTTTCAGAGGGTCGATATCTCCGTGTTGCTGTTTCCCCAGGGCTCCACGCCCTTGTGTGTTTCTTTTGCTTAACGTTTGCCACCTGAAGCCAGCCTCTCTTGCCCATCTTCCTCAGTTTCAGAGGGTAGATATTTCAGGGTTGCTTTTTCCCCAGGTCTCCACGCCTTTGTGTTTTGTTTTTGCTTAACGAGTGCCACCTGAGCTAGCCTCTCTTGCCCATGTTCCTCAGTTTCAGAGGGTAGATATTTCAGGGTTGCTTTGTCCCCAGGGCTCCACGCCTTTGTGCTTTGTTTTTGCTTAAGGATTGCCACCTGAGGTAGCCTCTCTTGCCCATCTTCCTCAGTTTCAGAGGGTGGATTTCTCCGTGTTGCTTTTTCCCCAGGTCTCCACGCCCTTGTGTGTTTCTTTTGCTTAAAGATTGCCACCTGAGCTAGCCTCTGTTGCCCATCTTCGTCCGTTTCAGAGGGTGGATTTCTCAGTGTTGCCTTTTCGCCAGCTCCCCACGCCCTTGTGTGTTTCTTTTGCTTAAAGATTGTCACCTGAGCTAGGCACTGTTGCCCTGCTTCCTCAGTTTCAGAGGGTACCTTTTTCAGGGTTGCTTTTTCACCGGGTCTCCTCGCCATTGTATTTTTTTATCTTATTTTTTTTGCTTAAAGATTGCCACCTGAGCTAGCCTCTGTTGCGCTTCTTTCTCAGTTCTAGAGGGTAGATTTCTCCGTGTTGCTTTTTCCCCAGGTCTCCACGCACTTCCTTTTATTTTTCCTTAAAAATTGCCACCTGAGCTAGCCTCTGTTGTCCATCTTCGTCGGTTTCAGAGGGTAGATTTCTCACTGTTGCTTTTTTGCCAGGTCTGCACGCCCTTGTGTTTTTTTTCTGCTTAAAGGTTGCAACCTGAGCTAGCTTCTTTTGCCCATGTCCCTCAGTTTCAGAGGGTGGATTTCTCCGTGTTGCTTTTTCCCCAGGCCTCCACGCCCTTGTGTGTTTCTTTTGCTTAACGATTGCCACCTGAGCTAGCCTCTGTTGCCCATCTTCGTCCGTTTCAGAGGGTGGATTTCTCAGTGTTGCCTTTTCCCCAGCTCCCCACGCCCTTGTGTGTTTCTTTTGCTTAAAGATTGCCACCTGAAGCCAGCCTCTCTTGCCCATCTTCCTCAGTTTCAGAGGGTAGATATTTCAGGGTTGCTTTTTCCCCAGGTCTCCACGCCTTTGGGTTTTGTTTTTGCTTAACGATTGCCACCTGAGCTAGCCTCTCTTGCCCATCTTCCTGAGTTTCAGAGGGTCGATATCTCCGTGTTGCTGTTTCCCCAGGGCTCCACGCCCTTGTGTGTTTCTTTTGCTTAACGTTTGCCACCTGAAGCCAGCCTCTCTTGCCCATCTTCCTCAGTTTCAGAGGGTAGATATTTCAGGGTTGCTTTTTCCCCAGGTCTCCACGCCTTTGTGTTTTGTTTTTGCTTAACGAGTGCCACCTGAGCTAGCCTCTCTTGCCCATGTTCCTCAGTTTCAGAGGGTAGATATTTCAGGGTTGCTTTGTCCCCAGGGCTCCACGCCTTTGTGCTTTGTTTTTGCTTAAGGATTGCCACCTGAGGTAGCCTCTCTTGCCCATCTTCCTCAGTTTCAGAGGGTGGATTTCTCCGTGTTGCTTTTTCCCCAGGTCTCCACGCCCTTGTGTGTTTCTTTTGCTTAAAGATTGCCACCTGAGCTAGCCTCTGTTGCCCATCTTCGTCCGTTTCAGAGGGTGGATTTCTCAGTGTTGCCTTTTCGCCAGCTCCCCACGCCCTTGTGTGTTTCTTTTGCTTAAAGATTGTCACCTGAGCTAGGCACTGTTGCCCTGCTTCCTCAGTTTCAGAGGGTACCTTTTTCAGGGTTGCTTTTTCACCGGGTCTCCTCGCCATTGTATTTTTTTATCTTATTTTTTTTGCTTAAAGATTGCCACCTGAGCTAGCCTCTGTTGCGCTTCTTTCTCAGTTCTAGAGGGTAGATTTCTCCGTGTTGCTTTTTCCCCAGGTCTCCACGCACTTCCTTTTATTTTTCCTTAAAAATTGCCACCTGAGCTAGCCTCTGTTGTCCATCTTCGTCGGTTTCAGAGGGTAGATTTCTCACTGTTGCTTTTTTGCCAGGTCTGCACGCCCTTGTGTTTTTTTTCTGCTTAAAGGTTGCAACCTGAGCTAGCTTCTTTTGCCCATGTCCCTCAGTTTCAGAGGGTGGATTTCTCCGTGTTGCTTTTTCCCCAGGCCTCCACGCCCTTGTGTGTTTCTTTTGCTTAACGATTGCCACCTGAGCTAGCCTCTGTTGCCCATCTTCGTCCGTTTCAGAGGGTGGATTTCTCAGTGTTGCCTTTTCCCCAGCTCCCCACGCCCTTGTGTGTTTCTTTTGCTTAAAGATTGCCACCTGAAGCCAGCCTCTCTTGCCCATCTTCCTCAGTTTCAGAGGGTAGATATTTCAGGGTTGCTTTTTCCCCAGGTCTCCACGCCTTTGGGTTTTGTTTTTGCTTAACGATTGCCACCTGAGCTAGCCTCTCTTGCCCATCTTCCTGAGTTTCAGAGGGTCGATATCTCCGTGTTGCTGTTTCCCCAGGGCTCCACGCCCTTGTGTGTTTCTTTTGCTTAACGTTTGCCACCTGAAGCCAGCCTCTCTTGCCCATCTTCCTCAGTTTCAGAGGGTAGATATTTCAGGGTTGCTTTTTCCCCAGGTCTCCACGCCTTTGTGTTTTGTTTTTGCTTAACGAGTGCCACCTGAGCTAGCCTCTCTTGCCCATGTTCCTCAGTTTCAGAGGGTAGATATTTCAGGGTTGCTTTGTCCCCAGGGCTCCACGCCTTTGTGCTTTGTTTTTGCTTAAGGATTGCCACCTGAGGTAGCCTCTCTTGCCCATCTTCCTCAGTTTCAGAGGGTGGATTTCTCCGTGTTGCTTTTTCCCCAGGTCTCCACGCCCTTGTGTGTTTCTTTTGCTTAAAGATTGCCACCTGAGCTAGCCTCTGTTGCCCATCTTCGTCCGTTTCAGAGGGTGGATTTCTCAGTGTTGCCTTTTCGCCAGCTCCCCACGCCCTTGTGTGTTTCTTTTGCTTAAAGATTGTCACCTGAGCTAGGCACTGTTGCCCTGCTTCCTCAGTTTCAGAGGGTACCTTTTTCAGGGTTGCTTTTTCACCGGGTCTCCTCGCCATTGTATTTTTTTATCTTATTTTTTTTGCTTAAAGATTGCCACCTGAGCTAGCCTCTGTTGCGCTTCTTTCTCAGTTCTAGAGGGTAGATTTCTCCGTGTTGCTTTTTCCCCAGGTCTCCACGCACTTCCTTTTATTTTTCCTTAAAAATTGCCACCTGAGCTAGCCTCTGTTGTCCATCTTCGTCGGTTTCAGAGGGTAGATTTCTCACTGTTGCTTTTTTGCCAGGTCTGCACGCCCTTGTGTTTTTTTTCTGCTTAAAGGTTGCAACCTGAGCTAGCTTCTTTTGCCCATGTCCCTCAGTTTCAGAGGGTGGATTTCTCCGTGTTGCTTTTTCCCCAGGCCTCCACGCCCTTGTGTGTTTCTTTTGCTTAACGATTGCCACCTGAGCTAGCCTCTGTTGCCCATCTTCGTCCGTTTCAGAGGGTGGATTTCTCAGTGTTGCCTTTTCCCCAGCTCCCCACGCCCTTGTGTGTTTCTTTTGCTTAAAGATTGCCACCTGAAGCCAGCCTCTCTTGCCCATCTTCCTCAGTTTCAGAGGGTAGATATTTCAGGGTTGCTTTTTCCCCAGGTCTCCACGCCTTTGGGTTTTGTTTTTGCTTAACGATTGCCACCTGAGCTAGCCTCTCTTGCCCATCTTCCTGAGTTTCAGAGGGTCGATATCTCCGTGTTGCTGTTTCCCCAGGGCTCCACGCCCTTGTGTGTTTCTTTTGCTTAACGTTTGCCACCTGAAGCCAGCCTCTCTTGCCCATCTTCCTCAGTTTCAGAGGGTAGATATTTCAGGGTTGCTTTTTCCCCAGGTCTCCACGCCTTTGTGTTTTGTTTTTGCTTAACGAGTGCCACCTGAGCTAGCCTCTCTTGCCCATGTTCCTCAGTTTCAGAGGGTAGATATTTCAGGGTTGCTTTGTCCCCAGGGCTCCACGCCTTTGTGCTTTGTTTTTGCTTAAGGATTGCCACCTGAGGTAGCCTCTCTTGCCCATCTTCCTCAGTTTCAGAGGGTGGATTTCTCCGTGTTGCTTTTTCCCCAGGTCTCCACCCCCTTGTGTGTTTCTTTTGCTTAAAGATTGCCACCTGAGCTAGCCTCTGTTGCCCATCTTCGTCCGTTTCAGAGGGTGGATTTCTCAGTGTTGCCTTTTCGCCAGCTCCCCACGCCCTTGTGTGTTTCTTTTGCTTAAAGATTGTCACCTGAGCTAGGCACTGTTGCCCTGCTTCCTCAGTTTCAGAGGGTACCTTTTTCAGGGTTGCTTTTTCACCGGGTCTCCTCGCCATTGTATTTTTTTATCTTATTTTTTTTGCTTAAAGATTGCCACCTGAGCTAGCCTCTGTTGCGCTTCTTTCTCAGTTCTAGAGGGTAGATTTCTCCGTGTTGCTTTTTCCCCAGGTCTCCACGCACTTCCTTTTATTTTTCCTTAAAAATTGCCACCTGAGCTAGCCTCTGTTGTCCATCTTCGTCGGTTTCAGAGGGTAGATTTCTCACTGTTGCTTTTTTGCCAGGTCTGCACGCCCTTGTGTTTTTTTTCTGCTTAAAGGTTGCAACCTGAGCTAGCTTCTTTTGCCCATGTCCCTCAGTTTCAGAGGGTGGATTTCTCCGTGTTGCTTTTTCCCCAGGCCTCCACGCCCTTGTGTGTTTCTTTTGCTTAACGATTGCCACCTGAGCTAGCCTCTGTTGCCCATCTTCGTCCGTTTCAGAGGGTGGATTTCTCAGTGTTGCCTTTTCCCCAGCTCCCCACGCCCTTGTGTGTTTCTTTTGCTTAAAGATTGCCACCTGAAGCCAGCCTCTCTTGCCCATCTTCCTCAGTTTCAGAGGGTAGATATTTCAGGGTTGCTTTTTCCCCAGGTCTCCACGCCTTTGGGTTTTGTTTTTGCTTAACGATTGCCACCTGAGCTAGCCTCTCTTGCCCATCTTCCTGAGTTTCAGAGGGTCGATATCTCCGTGTTGCTGTTTCCCCAGGTCTCCACGCCCTTGTGTGTTTCTTTTGCTTAACGTTTGCCACCTGAAGCCAGCCTCTCTTGCCCATCTTCCTCAGTTTCAGAGGGTAGATATTTCAGGGTTGCTTTTTCCCCAGGTCTCCACGCCTTTGTGTTTTGTTTTTGCTTAACGAGTGCCACCTGAGCTAGCCTCTCTTGCCCATGTTCCTCAGTTTCAGAGGGTAGATATTTCAGGGTTGCTTTGTCCCCAGGGCTCCACGCCTTTGTGCTTTGTTTTTGCTTAAGGATTGCCACCTGAGGTAGCCTCTCTTGCCCATCTTCCTCAGTTTCAGAGGGTGGATTTCTCCGTGTTGCTTTTTCCCCAGGTCTCCACGCCCTTGTGTGTTTCTTTTGCTTAAAGATTGCCACCTGAGCTAGCCTCTGTTGCCCATCTTCGTCCGTTTCAGAGGGTGGATTTCTCAGTGTTGCCTTTTCGCCAGCTCCCCACGCCCTTGTGTGTTTCTTTTGCTTAAAGATTGTCACCTGAGCTAGGCACTGTTGCCCTGCTTCCTCAGTTTCAGAGGGTACCTTTTTCAGGGTTGCTTTTTCACCGGGTCTCCTCGCCATTGTATTTTTTTATCTTATTTTTTTTGCTTAAAGATTGCCACCTGAGCTAGCCTCTGTTGCGCTTCTTTCTCAGTTCTAGAGGGTAGATTTCTCCGTGTTGCTTTTTCCCCAGGTCTCCACGCACTTCCTTTTATTTTTCCTTAAAAATTGCCACCTGAGCTAGCCTCTGTTGTCCATCTTCGTCGGTTTCAGAGGGTAGATTTCTCACTGTTGCTTTTTTGCCAGGTCTGCACGCCCTTGTGTTTTTTTTCTGCTTAAAGGTTGCAACCTGAGCTAGCTTCTTTTGCCCATGTCCCTCAGTTTCAGAGGGTGGATTTCTCCGTGTTGCTTTTTCCCCAGGCCTCCACGCCCTTGTGTGTTTCTTTTGCTTAACGATTGCCACCTGAGCTAGCCTCTGTTGCCCATCTTCGTCCGTTTCAGAGGGTGGATTTCTCAGTGTTGCCTTTTCCCCAGCTCCCCACGCCCTTGTGTGTTTCTTTTGCTTAAAGATTGCCACCTGAAGCCAGCCTCTCTTGCCCATCTTCCTCAGTTTCAGAGGGTAGATATTTCAGGGTTGCTTTTTCCCCAGGTCTCCACGCCTTTGGGTTTTGTTTTTGCTTAACGATTGCCACCTGAGCTAGCCTCTCTTGCCCATCTTCCTGAGTTTCAGAGGGTCGATATCTCCGTGTTGCTGTTTCCCCAGGTCTCCACGCCCTTGTGTGTTTCTTTTGCTTAACGTTTGCCACCTGAAGCCAGCCTCTCTTGCCCATCTTCCTCAGTTTCAGAGGGTAGATATTTCAGGGTTGCTTTTTCCCCAGGTCTCCACGCCTTTGTGTTTTGTTTTTGCTTAACGAGTGCCACCTGAGCTAGCCTCTCTTGCCCATGTTCCTCAGTTTCAGAGGGTAGATATTTCAGGGTTGCTTTGTCCCCAGGGCTCCACGCCTTTGTGCTTTGTTTTTGCTTAAGGATTGCCACCTGAGGTAGCCTCTCTTGCCCATCTTCCTCAGTTTCAGAGGGTGGATTTCTCCGTGTTGCTTTTTCCCCAGGTCTCCACGCCCTTGTGTGTTTCTTTTGCTTAAAGATTGCCACCTGAGCTAGCCTCTGTTGCCCATCTTCGTCCGTTTCAGAGGGTGGATTTCTCAGTGTTGCCTTTTCGCCAGCTCCCCACGCCCTTGTGTGTTTCTTTTGCTTAAAGATTGTCACCTGAGCTAGGCACTGTTGCCCTGCTTCCTCAGTTTCAGAGGGTACCTTTTTCAGGGTTGCTTTTTCACCGGGTCTCCTCGCCATTGTATTTTTTTATCTTATTTTTTTTGCTTAAAGATTGCCACCTGAGCTAGCCTCTGTTGCGCTTCTTTCTCAGTTCTAGAGGGTAGATTTCTCCGTGTTGCTTTTTCCCCAGGTCTCCACGCACTTCCTTTTATTTTTCCTTAAAAATTGCCACCTGAGCTAGCCTCTGTTGTCCATCTTCGTCGGTTTCAGAGGGTAGATTTCTCACTGTTGCTTTTTTGCCAGGTCTGCACGCCCTTGTGTTTTTTTTCTGCTTAAAGGTTGCAACCTGAGCTAGCTTCTTTTGCCCATGTCCCTCAGTTTCAGAGGGTGGATTTCTCCGTGTTGCTTTTTCCCCAGGCCTCCACGCCCTTGTGTGTTTCTTTTGCTTAACGATTGCCACCTGAGCTAGCCTCTGTTGCCCATCTTCGTCCGTTTCAGAGGGTGGATTTCTCAGTGTTGCCTTTTCCCCAGCTCCCCACGCCCTTGTGTGTTTCTTTTGCTTAAAGATTGCCACCTGAAGCCAGCCTCTCTTGCCCATCTTCCTCAGTTTCAGAGGGTAGATATTTCAGGGTTGCTTTTTCACCGGGTCTCCTCGCCATTGTATTTTTTTATCTTATTTTTTTTGCTTAAAGATTGCCACCTGAGCTAGCCTCTGTTGCGCTTCTTTCTCAGTTCTAGAGGGTAGATTTCTCCGTGTTGCTTTTTCCCCAGGTCTCCACGCACTTCCTTTTATTTTTCCTTAAAAATTGCCACCTGAGCTAGCCTCTGTTGTCCATCTTCGTCGGTTTCAGAGGGTAGATTTCTCACTGTTGCTTTTTTGCCAGGTCTGCACGCCCTTGTGTTTTTTTTCTGCTTAAAGGTTGCAACCTGAGCTAGCTTCTTTTGCCCATGTCCCTCAGTTTCAGAGGGTGGATTTCTCCGTGTTGCTTTTTCCCCAGGCCTCCACGCCCTTGTGTGTTTCTTTTGCTTAACGATTGCCACCTGAGCTAGCCTCTGTTGCCCATCTTCGTCCGTTTCAGAGGGTGGATTTCTCAGTGTTGCCTTTTCCCCAGCTCCCCACGCCCTTGTGTGTTTCTTTTGCTTAAAGATTGCCACCTGAAGCCAGCCTCTCTTGCCCATCTTCCTCAGTTTCAGAGGGTAGATATTTCAGGGTTGCTTTTTCCCCAGGTCTCCACGCCTTTGGGTTTTGTTTTTGCTTAACGATTGCCACCTGAGCTAGCCTCTCTTGCCCATCTTCCTGAGTTTCAGAGGGTCGATATCTCCGTGTTGCTGTTTCCCCAGGTCTCCACGCCCTTGTGTGTTTCTTTTGCTTAACGTTTGCCACCTGAAGCCAGCCTCTCTTGCCCATCTTCCTCAGTTTCAGAGGGTAGATATTTCAGGGTTGCTTTTTCCCCAGGTCTCCACGCCTTTGTGTTTTGTTTTTGCTTAACGAGTGCCACCTGAGCTAGCCTCTCTTGCCCATGTTCCTCAGTTTCAGAGGGTAGATATTTCAGGGTTGCTTTGTCCCCAGGGCTCCACGCCTTTGTGCTTTGTTTTTGCTTAAGGATTGCCACCTGAGGTAGCCTCTCTTGCCCATCTTCCTCAGTTTCAGAGGGTGGATTTCTCCGTGTTGCTTTTTCCCCAGGTCTCCACGCCCTTGTGTGTTTCTTTTGCTTAAAGATTGCCACCTGAGCTAGCCTCTGTTGCCCATCTTCGTCCGTTTCAGAGGGTGGATTTCTCAGTGTTGCCTTTTCGCCAGCTCCCCACGCCCTTGTGTGTTTCTTTTGCTTAAAGATTGTCACCTGAGCTAGGCACTGTTGCCCTGCTTCCTCAGTTTCAGAGGGTACCTTTTTCAGGGTTGCTTTTTCACCGGGTCTCCTCGCCATTGTATTTTTTTATCTTATTTTTTTTGCTTAAAGATTGCCACCTGAGCTAGCCTCTGTTGCGCTTCTTTCTCAGTTCTAGAGGGTAGATTTCTCCGTGTTGCTTTTTCCCCAGGTCTCCACGCACTTCCTTTTATTTTTCCTTAAAAATTGCCACCTGAGCTAGCCTCTGTTGTCCATCTTCGTCGGTTTCAGAGGGTAGATTTCTCACTGTTGCTTTTTTGCCAGGTCTGCACGCCCTTGTGTTTTTTTTCTGCTTAAAGGTTGCAACCTGAGCTAGCTTCTTTTGCCCATGTCCCTCAGTTTCAGAGGGTGGATTTCTCCGTGTTGCTTTTTCCCCAGGCCTCCACGCCCTTGTGTGTTTCTTTTGCTTAACGATTGCCACCTGAGCTAGCCTCTGTTGCCCATCTTCGTCCGTTTCAGAGGGTGGATTTCTCAGTGTTGCCTTTTCCCCAGCTCCCCACGCCCTTGTGTGTTTCTTTTGCTTAAAGATTGCCACCTGAAGCCAGCCTCTCTTGCCCATCTTCCTCAGTTTCAGAGGGTAGATATTTCAGGGTTGCTTTTTCCCCAGGTCTCCACGCCTTTGGGTTTTGTTTTTGCTTAACGATTGCCACCTGAGCTAGCCTCTCTTGCCCATCTTCCTGAGTTTCAGAGGGTCGATATCTCCGTGTTGCTGTTTCCCCAGGTCTCCACGCCCTTGTGTGTTTCTTTTGCTTAACGTTTGCCACCTGAAGCCAGCCTCTCTTGCCCATCTTCCTCAGTTTCAGAGGGTAGATATTTCAGGGTTGCTTTTTCCCCAGGTCTCCACGCCTTTGTGTTTTGTTTTTGCTTAACGAGTGCCACCTGAGCTAGCCTCTCTTGCCCATGTTCCTCAGTTTCAGAGGGTAGATATTTCAGGGTTGCTTTGTCCCCAGGGCTCCACGCCTTTGTGCTTTGTTTTTGCTTAAGGATTGCCACCTGAGGTAGCCTCTCTTGCCCATCTTCCTCAGTTTCAGAGGGTGGATTTCTCCGTGTTGCTTTTTCCCCAGGTCTCCACGCCCTTGTGTGTTTCTTTTGCTTAAAGATTGCCACCTGAGCTAGCCTCTGTTGCCCATCTTCGTCCGTTTCAGAGGGTGGATTTCTCAGTGTTGCCTTTTCGCCAGCTCCCCACGCCCTTGTGTGTTTCTTTTGCTTAAAGATTGTCACCTGAGCTAGGCACTGTTGCCCTGCTTCCTCAGTTTCAGAGGGTACCTTTTTCAGGGTTGCTTTTTCACCGGGTCTCCTCGCCATTGTATTTTTTTATCTTATTTTTTTTGCTTAAAGATTGCCACCTGAGCTAGCCTCTGTTGCGCTTCTTTCTCAGTTCTAGAGGGTAGATTTCTCCGTGTTGCTTTTTCCCCAGGTCTCCACGCACTTCCTTTTATTTTTCCTTAAAAATTGCCACCTGAGCTAGCCTCTGTTGTCCATCTTCGTCGGTTTCAGAGGGTAGATTTCTCACTGTTGCTTTTTTGCCAGGTCTGCACGCCCTTGTGTTTTTTTTCTGCTTAAAGGTTGCAACCTGAGCTAGCTTCTTTTGCCCATGTCCCTCAGTTTCAGAGGGTGGATTTCTCCGTGTTGCTTTTTCCCCAGGCCTCCACGCCCTTGTGTGTTTCTTTTGCTTAACGATTGCCACCTGAGCTAGCCTCTGTTGCCCATCTTCGTCCGTTTCAGAGGGTGGATTTCTCAGTGTTGCCTTTTCCCCAGCTCCCCACGCCCTTGTGTGTTTCTTTTGCTTAAAGATTGCCACCTGAAGCCAGCCTCTCTTGCCCATCTTCCTCAGTTTCAGAGGGTAGATATTTCAGGGTTGCTTTTTCCCCAGGTCTCCGCGCCTTTGGGTTTTGTTTTTGCTTAACGATTGCCACCTGAGCTAGCCTCTCTTGCCCATCTTCCTGAGTTTCAGAGGGTCGATATCTCCGTGTTGCTGTTTCCCCAGGTCTCCACGCCCTTGTGTGTTTCTTTTGCTTAACGTTTGCCACCTGAAGCCAGCCTCTCTTGCCCATCTTCCTCAGTTTCAGAGGGTAGATATTTCAGGGTTGCTTTTTCCCCAGGTCTCCACGCCTTTGTGTTTTGTTTTTGCTTAACGAGTGCCACCTGAGCTAGCCTCTCTTGCCCATGTTCCTCAGTTTCAGAGGGTAGATATTTCAGGGTTGCTTTGTCCCCAGGGCTCCACGCCTTTGTGCTTTGTTTTTGCTTAAGGATTGCCACCTGAGGTAGCCTCTCTTGCCCATCTTCCTCAGTTTCAGAGGGTGGATTTCTCCGTGTTGCTTTTTCCCCAGGTCTCCACGCCCTTGTGTGTTTCTTTTGCTTAAAGATTGCCACCTGAGCTAGCCTCTGTTGCCCATCTTCGTCCGTTTCAGAGGGTGGATTTCTCAGTGTTGCCTTTTCGCCAGCTCCCCACGCCCTTGTGTGTTTCTTTTGCTTAAAGATTGTCACCTGAGCTAGGCACTGTTGCCCTGCTTCCTCAGTTTCAGAGGGTACCTTTTTCAGGGTTGCTTTTTCACCGGGTCTCCTCGCCATTGTATTTTTTTATCTTATTTTTTTTGCTTAAAGATTGCCACCTGAGCTAGCCTCTGTTGCGCTTCTTTCTCAGTTCTAGAGGGTAGATTTCTCCGTGTTGCTTTTTCCCCAGGTCTCCACGCACTTCCTTTTATTTTTCCTTAAAAATTGCCACCTGAGCTAGCCTCTGTTGTCCATCTTCGTCGGTTTCAGAGGGTAGATTTCTCACTGTTGCTTTTTTGCCAGGTCTGCACGCCCTTGTGTTTTTTTTCTGCTTAAAGGTTGCAACCTGAGCTAGCTTCTTTTGCCCATGTCCCTCAGTTTCAGAGGGTGGATTTCTCCGTGTTGCTTTTTCCCCAGGCCTCCACGCCCTTGTGTGTTTCTTTTGCTTAACGATTGCCACCTGAGCTAGCCTCTGTTGCCCATCTTCGTCCGTTTCAGAGGGTGGATTTCTCAGTGTTGCCTTTTCCCCAGCTCCCCACGCCCTTGTGTGTTTCTTTTGCTTAAAGATTGCCACCTGAAGCCAGCCTCTCTTGCCCATCTTCCTCAGTTTCAGAGGGTAGATATTTCAGGGTTGCTTTTTCCCCAGGTCTCCGCGCCTTTGGGTTTTGTTTTTGCTTAACGATTGCCACCTGAGCTAGCCTCTCTTGCCCATCTTCCTGAGTTTCAGAGGGTCGATATCTCCGTGTTGCTGTTTCCCCAGGTCTCCACGCCCTTGTGTGTTTCTTTTGCTTAACGTTTGCCACCTGAAGCCAGCCTCTCTTGCCCATCTTCCTCAGTTTCAGAGGGTAGATATTTCAGGGTTGCTTTTTCCCCAGGTCTCCACGCCTTTGTGTTTTGTTTTTGCTTAACGAGTGCCACCTGAGCTAGCCTCTCTTGCCCATGTTCCTCAGTTTCAGAGGGTAGATATTTCAGGGTTGCTTTGTCCCCAGGGCTCCACGCCTTTGTGCTTTGTTTTTGCTTAAGGATTGCCACCTGAGGTAGCCTCTCTTGCCCATCTTCCTCAGTTTCAGAGGGTGGATTTCTCCGTGTTGCTTTTTCCCCAGGTCTCCACGCCCTTGTGTGTTTCTTTTGCTTAAAGATTGCCACCTGAGCTAGCCTCTGTTGCCCATCTTCGTCCGTTTCAGAGGGTGGATTTCTCAGTGTTGCCTTTTCGCCAGCTCCCCACGCCCTTGTGTGTTTCTTTTGCTTAAAGATTGTCACCTGAGCTAGGCACTGTTGCCCTGCTTCCTCAGTTTCAGAGGGTACCTTTTTCAGGGTTGCTTTTTCACCGGGTCTCCTCGCCATTGTATTTTTTTATCTTATTTTTTTTGCTTAAAGATTGCCACCTGAGCTAGCCTCTGCTGCGCTTCTTTCTCAGTTCTAGAGGGTAGATTTCTCCGTGTTGCTTTTTCCCCAGGTCTCCACGCACTTCCTTTTATTTTTCCTTAAAAATTGCCACCTGAGCTAGCCTCTGTTGTCCATCTTCGTCGGTTTCAGAGGGTAGATTTCTCACTGTTGCTTTTTTGCCAGGTCTGCACGCCCTTGTGTTTTTTTTCTGCTTAAAGGTTGCAACCTGAGCTAGCTTCTTTTGCCCATGTCCCTCAGTTTCAGAGGGTGGATTTCTCCGTGTTGCTTTTTCCCCAGGCCTCCACGCCCTTGTGTGTTTCTTTTGCTTAACGATTGCCACCTGAGCTAGCCTCTGTTGCCCATCTTCGTCCGTTTCAGAGGGTGGATTTCTCAGTGTTGCCTTTTCCCCAGCTCCCCACGCCCTTGTGTGTTTCTTTTGCTTAAAGATTGCCACCTGAAGCCAGCCTCTCTTGCCCATCTTCCTCAGTTTCAGAGGGTAGATATTTCAGGGTTGCTTTTTCCCCAGGTCTCCGCGCCTTTGGGTTTTGTTTTTGCTTAACGATTGCCACCTGAGCTAGCCTCTCTTGCCCATCTTCCTGAGTTTCAGAGGGTCGATATCTCCGTGTTGCTGTTTCCCCAGGTCTCCACGCCCTTGTGTGTTTCTTTTGCTTAACGTTTGCCACCTGAAGCCAGCCTCTCTTGCCCATCTTCCTCAGTTTCAGAGGGTAGATATTTCAGGGTTGCTTTTTCCCCAGGTCTCCACGCCTTTGTGTTTTGTTTTTGCTTAACGAGTGCCACCTGAGCTAGCCTCTCTTGCCCATGTTCCTCAGTTTCAGAGGGTAGATATTTCAGGGTTGCTTTGTCCCCAGGGCTCCACGCCTTTGTGCTTTGTTTTTGCTTAAGGATTGCCACCTGAGGTAGCCTCTCTTGCCCATCTTCCTCAGTTTCAGAGGGTGGATTTCTCCGTGTTGCTTTTTCCCCAGGTCTCCACGCCCTTGTGTGTTTCTTTTGCTTAAAGATTGCCACCTGAGCTAGCCTCTGTTGCCCATCTTCGTCCGTTTCAGAGGGTGGATTTCTCAGTGTTGCCTTTTCGCCAGCTCCCCACGCCCTTGTGTGTTTCTTTTGCTTAAAGATTGTCACCTGAGCTAGGCACTGTTGCCCTGCTTCCTCAGTTTCAGAGGGTACCTTTTTCAGGGTTGCTTTTTCACCGGGTCTCCTCGCCATTGTATTTTTTTATCTTATTTTTTTTGCTTAAAGATTGCCACCTGAGCTAGCCTCTGCTGCGCTTCTTTCTCAGTTCTAGAGGGTAGATTTCTCCGTGTTGCTTTTTCCCCAGGTCTCCACGCACTTCCTTTTATTTTTCCTTAAAAATTGCCACCTGAGCTAGCCTCTGTTGTCCATCTTCGTCGGTTTCAGAGGGTAGATTTCTCACTGTTGCTTTTTTGCCAGGTCTGCACGCCCTTGTGTTTTTTTTCTGCTTAAAGGTTGCAACCTGAGCTAGCTTCTTTTGCCCATGTCCCTCAGTTTCAGAGGGTGGATTTCTCCGTGTTGCTTTTTCCCCAGGCCTCCACGCCCTTGTGTGTTTCTTTTGCTTAACGATTGCCACCTGAGCTAGCCTCTGTTGCCCATCTTCGTCCGTTTCAGAGGGTGGATTTCTCAGTGTTGCCTTTTCCCCAGCTCCCCACGCCCTTGTGTGTTTCTTTTGCTTAAAGATTGCCACCTGAAGCCAGCCTCTCTTGCCCATCTTCCTCAGTTTCAGAGGGTAGATATTTCAGGGTTGCTTTTTCCCCAGGTCTCCGCGCCTTTGGGTTTTGTTTTTGCTTAACGATTGCCACCTGAGCTAGCCTCTCTTGCCCATCTTCCTGAGTTTCAGAGGGTCGATATCTCCGTGTTGCTGTTTCCCCAGGTCTCCACGCCCTTGTGTGTTTCTTTTGCTTAACGTTTGCCACCTGAAGCCAGCCTCTCTTGCCCATCTTCCTCAGTTTCAGAGGGTAGATATTTCAGGGTTGCTTTTTCCCCAGGTCTCCACGCCTTTGTGTTTTGTTTTTGCTTAACGAGTGCCACCTGAGCTAGCCTCTCTTGCCCATGTTCCTCAGTTTCAGAGGGTAGATATTTCAGGGTTGCTTTGTCCCCAGGGCTCCACGCCTTTGTGCTTTGTTTTTGCTTAAGGATTGCCACCTGAGGTAGCCTCTCTTGCCCATCTTCCTCAGTTTCAGAGGGTGGATTTCTCCGTGTTGCTTTTTCCCCAGGTCTCCACGCCCTTGTGTGTTTCTTTTGCTTAAAGATTGCCACCTGAGCTAGCCTCTGTTGCCCATCTTCGTCCGTTTCAGAGGGTGGATTTCTCAGTGTTGCCTTTTCGCCAGCTCCCCACGCCCTTGTGTGTTTCTTTTGCTTAAAGATTGTCACCTGAGCTAGGCACTGTTGCCCTGCTTCCTCAGTTTCAGAGGGTACCTTTTTCAGGGTTGCTTTTTCACCGGGTCTCCTCGCCATTGTATTTTTTTATCTTATTTTTTTTGCTTAAAGATTGCCACCTGAGCTAGCCTCTGCTGCGCTTCTTTCTCAGTTCTAGAGGGTAGATTTCTCCGTGTTGCTTTTTCCCCAGGTCTCCACGCACTTCCTTTTATTTTTCCTTAAAAATTGCCACCTGAGCTAGCCTCTGTTGTCCATCTTCGTCGGTTTCAGAGGGTAGATTTCTCACTGTTGCTTTTTTGCCAGGTCTGCACGCCCTTGTGTTTTTTTTCTGCTTAAAGGTTGCAACCTGAGCTAGCTTCTTTTGCCCATGTCCCTCAGTTTCAGAGGGTGGATTTCTCCGTGTTGCTTTTTCCCCAGGCCTCCACGCCCTTGTGTGTTTCTTTTGCTTAACGATTGCCACCTGAGCTAGCCTCTGTTGCCCATCTTCGTCCGTTTCAGAGGGTGGATTTCTCAGTGTTGCCTTTTCCCCAGCTCCCCACGCCCTTGTGTGTTTCTTTTGCTTAAAGATTGCCACCTGAAGCCAGCCTCTCTTGCCCATCTTCCTCAGTTTCAGAGGGTAGATATTTCAGGGTTGCTTTTTCCCCAGGTCTCCGCGCCTTTGGGTTTTGTTTTTGCTTAACGATTGCCACCTGAGCTAGCCTCTCTTGCCCATCTTCCTGAGTTTCAGAGGGTCGATATCTCCGTGTTGCTGTTTCCCCAGGTCTCCACGCCCTTGTGTGTTTCTTTTGCTTAACGTTTGCCACCTGAAGCCAGCCTCTCTTGCCCATCTTCCTCAGTTTCAGAGGGTAGATATTTCAGGGTTGCTTTTTCCCCAGGTCTCCACGCCTTTGTGTTTTGTTTTTGCTTAACGAGTGCCACCTGAGCTAGCCTCTCTTGCCCATGTTCCTCAGTTTCAGAGGGTAGATATTTCAGGGTTGCTTTGTCCCCAGGGCTCCACGCCTTTGTGCTTTGTTTTTGCTTAAGGATTGCCACCTGAGGTAGCCTCTCTTGCCCATCTTCCTCAGTTTCAGAGGGTGGATTTCTCCGTGTTGCTTTTTCCCCAGGTCTCCACGCCCTTGTGTGTTTCTTTTGCTTAAAGATTGCCACCTGAGCTAGCCTCTGTTGCCCATCTTCGTCCGTTTCAGAGGGTGGATTTCTCAGTGTTGCCTTTTCGCCAGCTCCCCACGCCCTTGTGTGTTTCTTTTGCTTAAAGATTGTCACCTGAGCTAGGCACTGTTGCCCTGCTTCCTCAGTTTCAGAGGGTACCTTTTTCAGGGTTGCTTTTTCACCGGGTCTCCTCGCCATTGTATTTTTTTATCTTATTTTTTTTGCTTAAAGATTGCCACCTGAGCTAGCCTCTGTTGCGCTTCTTTCTCAGTTCTAGAGGGTAGATTTCTCCGTGTTGCTTTTTCCCCAGGTCTCCACGCACTTCCTTTTATTTTTCCTTAAAAATTGCCACCTGAGCTAGCCTCTGTTGTCCATCTTCGTCGGTTTCAGAGGGTAGATTTCTCACTGTTGCTTTTTTGCCAGGTCTGCACGCCCTTGTGTTTTTTTTCTGCTTAAAGGTTGCAACCTGAGCTAGCTTCTTTTGCCCATGTCCCTCAGTTTCAGAGGGTGGATTTCTCCGTGTTGCTTTTTCCCCAGGCCTCCACGCCCTTGTGTGTTTCTTTTGCTTAACGATTGCCACCTGAGCTAGCCTCTGTTGCCCATCTTCGTCCGTTTCAGAGGGTGGATTTCTCAGTGTTGCCTTTTCCCCAGCTCCCCACGCCCTTGTGTGTTTCTTTTGCTTAAAGATTGCCACCTGAAGCCAGCCTCTCTTGCCCATCTTCCTCAGTTTCAGAGGGTAGATATTTCAGGGTTGCTTTTTCCCCAGGTCTCCGCGCCTTTGGGTTTTGTTTTTGCTTAACGATTGCCACCTGAGCTAGCCTCTCTTGCCCATCTTCCTGAGTTTCAGAGGGTCGATATCTCCGTGTTGCTGTTTCCCCAGGTCTCCACGCCCTTGTGTGTTTCTTTTGCTTAACGTTTGCCACCTGAAGCCAGCCTCTCTTGCCCATCTTCCTCAGTTTCAGAGGGTAGATATTTCAGGGTTGCTTTTTCCCCAGGTCTCCACGCCTTTGTGTTTTGTTTTTGCTTAACGAGTGCCACCTGAGCTAGCCTCTCTTGCCCATGTTCCTCAGTTTCAGAGGGTAGATATTTCAGGGTTGCTTTGTCCCCAGGGCTCCACGCCTTTGTGCTTTGTTTTTGCTTAAGGATTGCCACCTGAGGTAGCCTCTCTTGCCCATCTTCCTCAGTTTCAGAGGGTGGATTTCTCCGTGTTGCTTTTTCCCCAGGTCTCCACGCCCTTGTGTGTTTCTTTTGCTTAAAGATTGCCACCTGAGCTAGCCTCTGTTGCCCATCTTCGTCCGTTTCAGAGGGTGGATTTCTCAGTGTTGCCTTTTCGCCAGCTCCCCACGCCCTTGTGTGTTTCTTTTGCTTAAAGATTGTCACCTGAGCTAGGCACTGTTGCCCTGCTTCCTCAGTTTCAGAGGGTACCTTTTTCAGGGTTGCTTTTTCACCGGGTCTCCTCGCCATTGTATTTTTTTATCTTATTTTTTTTGCTTAAAGATTGCCACCTGAGCTAGCCTCTGCTGCGCTTCTTTCTCAGTTCTAGAGGGTAGATTTCTCCGTGTTGCTTTTTCCCCAGGTCTCCACGCACTTCCTTTTATTTTTCCTTAAAAATTGCCACCTGAGCTAGCCTCTGTTGTCCATCTTCGTCGGTTTCAGAGGGTAGATTTCTCACTGTTGCTTTTTTGCCAGGTCTGCACGCCCTTGTGTTTTTTTTCTGCTTAAAGGTTGCAACCTGAGCTAGCTTCTTTTGCCCATGTCCCTCAGTTTCAGAGGGTGGATTTCTCCGTGTTGCTTTTTCCCCAGGCCTCCACGCCCTTGTGTGTTTCTTTTGCTTAACGATTGCCACCTGAGCTAGCCTCTGTTGCCCATCTTCGTCCGTTTCAGAGGGTGGATTTCTCAGTGTTGCCTTTTCCCCAGCTCCCCACGCCCTTGTGTGTTTGTTTTGCTTAAAGATTGCCACCTGAAGCCAGCCTCTCTTGCCCATCTTCCTCAGTTTCAGAGGGTAGATATTTCAGGGTTGCTTTTTCCCCAGGTCTCCACGCCTTTGGGTTTTGTTTTTGCTTAACGATTGCCACCTGAGCTAGCCTCTCTTGCCCATCTTCCTGAGTTTCAGAGGGTCGATATCTCCGTGTTGCTGTTTCCCCAGGTCTCCACGCCCTTGTGTGTTTCTTTTGCTTAACGTTTGCCACCTGAAGCCAGCCTCTCTTGCCCATCTTCCTCAGTTTCAGAGGGTAGATATTTCAGGGTTGCTTTTTCCCCAGGTCTCCACGCCTTTGTGTTTTGTTTTTGCTTAACGAGTGCCACCTGAGCTAGCCTCTCTTGCCCATGTTCCTCAGTTTCAGAGGGTAGATATTTCAGGGTTGCTTTGTCCCCAGGGCTCCACGCCTTTGTGCTTTGTTTTTGCTTAAGGATTGCCACCTGAGGTAGCCTCTCTTGCCCATCTTCCTCAGTTTCAGAGGGTGGATTTCTCCGTGTTGCTTTTTCCCCAGGTCTCCACGCCCTTGTGTGTTTCTTTTGCTTAAAGATTGCCACCTGAGCTAGCCTCTGTTGCCCATCTTCGTCCGTTTCAGAGGGTGGATTTCTCAGTGTTGCCTTTTCGCCAGCTCCCCACGCCCTTGTGTGTTTCTTTTGCTTAAAGATTGTCACCTGAGCTAGGCACTGTTGCCCTGCTTCCTCAGTTTCAGAGGGTACCTTTTTCAGGGTTGCTTTTTCACCGGGTCTCCTCGCCATTGTATTTTTTTATCTTATTTTTTTTGCTTAAAGATTGCCACCTGAGCTAGCCTCTGTTGCGCTTCTTTCTCAGTTCTAGAGGGTAGATTTCTCCGTGTTGCTTTTTCCCCAGGTCTCCACGCACTTCCTTTTATTTTTCCTTAAAAATTGCCACCTGAGCTAGCCTCTGTTGTCCATCTTCGTCGGTTTCAGAGGGTAGATTTCTCACTGTTGCTTTTTTGCCAGGTCTGCACGCCCTTGTGTTTTTTTTCTGCTTAAAGGTTGCAACCTGAGCTAGCTTCTTTTGCCCATGTCCCTCAGTTTCAGAGGGTGGATTTCTCCGTGTTGCTTTTTCCCCAGGCCTCCACGCCCTTGTGTGTTTCTTTTGCTTAACGATTGCCACCTGAGCTAGCCTCTGTTGCCCATCTTCGTCCGTTTCAGAGGGTGGATTTCTCAGTGTTGCCTTTTCCCCAGCTCCCCACGCCCTTGTGTGTTTCTTTTGCTTAAAGATTGCCACCTGAAGCCAGCCTCTCTTGCCCATCTTCCTCAGTTTCAGAGGGTAGATATTTCAGGGTTGCTTTTTCCCCAGGTCTCCGCGCCTTTGGGTTTTGTTTTTGCTTAACGATTGCCACCTGAGCTAGCCTCTCTTGCCCATCTTCCTGAGTTTCAGAGGGTCGATATCTCCGTGTTGCTGTTTCCCCAGGTCTCCACGCCCTTGTGTGTTTCTTTTGCTTAACGTTTGCCACCTGAAGCCAGCCTCTCTTGCCCATCTTCCTCAGTTTCAGAGGGTAGATATTTCAGGGTTGCTTTTTCCCCAGGTCTCCACGCCTTTGTGTTTTGTTTTTGCTTAACGAGTGCCACCTGAGCTAGCCTCTCTTGCCCATGTTCCTCAGTTTCAGAGGGTAGATATTTCAGGGTTGCTTTGTCCCCAGGGCTCCACGCCTTTGTGCTTTGTTTTTGCTTAAGGATTGCCACCTGAGGTAGCCTCTCTTGCCCATCTTCCTCAGTTTCAGAGGGTGGATTTCTCCGTGTTGCTTTTTCCCCAGGTCTCCACGCCCTTGTGTGTTTCTTTTGCTTAAAGATTGCCACCTGAGCTAGCCTCTGTTGCCCATCTTCGTCCGTTTCAGAGGGTGGATTTCTCAGTGTTGCCTTTTCGCCAGCTCCCCACGCCCTTGTGTGTTTCTTTTGCTTAAAGATTGTCACCTGAGCTAGGCACTGTTGCCCTGCTTCCTCAGTTTCAGAGGGTACCTTTTTCAGGGTTGCTTTTTCACCGGGTCTCCTCGCCATTGTATTTTTTTATCTTATTTTTTTTGCTTAAAGATTGCCACCTGAGCTAGCCTCTGCTGCGCTTCTTTCTCAGTTCTAGAGGGTAGATTTCTCCGTGTTGCTTTTTCCCCAGGTCTCCACGCACTTCCTTTTATTTTTCCTTAAAAATTGCCACCTGAGCTAGCCTCTGTTGTCCATCTTCGTCGGTTTCAGAGGGTAGATTTCTCACTGTTGCTTTTTTGCCAGGTCTGCACGCCCTTGTGTTTTTTTTCTGCTTAAAGGTTGCAACCTGAGCTAGCTTCTTTTGCCCATGTCCCTCAGTTTCAGAGGGTGGATTTCTCCGTGTTGCTTTTTCCCCAGGCCTCCACGCCCTTGTGTGTTTCTTTTGCTTAACGATTGCCACCTGAGCTAGCCTCTGTTGCCCATCTTCGTCCGTTTCAGAGGGTGGATTTCTCAGTGTTGCCTTTTCCCCAGCTCCCCACGCCCTTGTGTGTTTGTTTTGCTTAAAGATTGCCACCTGAAGCCAGCCTCTCTTGCCCATCTTCCTCAGTTTCAGAGGGTAGATATTTCAGGGTTGCTTTTTCCCCAGGTCTCCACGCCTTTGGGTTTTGTTTTTGCTTAACGATTGCCACCTGAGCTAGCCTCTCTTGCCCATCTTCCTGAGTTTCAGAGGGTCGATATCTCCGTGTTGCTGTTTCCCCAGGTCTCCACGCCCTTGTGTGTTTCTTTTGCTTAACGTTTGCCACCTGAAGCCAGCCTCTCTTGCCCATCTTCCTCAGTTTCAGAGGGTAGATATTTCAGGGTTGCTTTTTCCCCAGGTCTCCACGCCTTTGTGTTTTGTTTTTGCTTAACGAGTGCCACCTGAGCTAGCCTCTCTTGCCCATGTTCCTCAGTTTCAGAGGGTAGATATTTCAGGGTTGCTTTGTCCCCAGGGCTCCACGCCTTTGTGCTTTGTTTTTGCTTAAGGATTGCCACCTGAGGTAGCCTCTCTTGCCCATCTTCCTCAGTTTCAGAGGGTGGATTTCTCCGTGTTGCTTTTTCCCCAGGTCTCCACGCCCTTGTGTGTTTCTTTTGCTTAAAGATTGCCACCTGAGCTAGCCTCTGTTGCCCATCTTCGTCCGTTTCAGAGGGTGGATTTCTCAGTGTTGCCTTTTCGCCAGCTCCCCACGCCCTTGTGTGTTTCTTTTGCTTAAAGATTGTCACCTGAGCTAGGCACTGTTGCCCTGCTTCCTCAGTTTCAGAGGGTACCTTTTTCAGGGTTGCTTTTTCACCGGGTCTCCTCGCCATTGTATTTTTTTATCTTATTTTTTTTGCTTAAAGATTGCCACCTGAGCTAGCCTCTGTTGCGCTTCTTTCTCAGTTCTAGAGGGTAGATTTCTCCGTGTTGCTTTTTCCCCAGGTCTCCACGCACTTCCTTTTATTTTTCCTTAAAAATTGCCACCTGAGCTAGCCTCTGTTGTCCATCTTCGTCGGTTTCAGAGGGTAGATTTCTCACTGTTGCTTTTTTGCCAGGTCTGCACGCCCTTGTGTTTTTTTTCTGCTTAAAGGTTGCAACCTGAGCTAGCTTCTTTTGCCCATGTCCCTCAGTTTCAGAGGGTGGATTTCTCCGTGTTGCTTTTTCCCCAGGCCTCCACGCCCTTGTGTGTTTCTTTTGCTTAACGATTGCCACCTGAGCTAGCCTCTGTTGCCCATCTTCGTCCGTTTCAGAGGGTGGATTTCTCAGTGTTGCCTTTTCCCCAGCTCCCCACGCCCTTGTGTGTTTCTTTTGCTTAAAGATTGCCACCTGAAGCCAGCCTCTCTTGCCCATCTTCCTCAGTTTCAGAGGGTAGATATTTCAGGGTTGCTTTTTCCCCAGGTCTCCGCGCCTTTGGGTTTTGTTTTTGCTTAACGATTGCCACCTGAGCTAGCCTCTCTTGCCCATCTTCCTGAGTTTCAGAGGGTCGATATCTCCGTGTTGCTGTTTCCCCAGGTCTCCACGCCCTTGTGTGTTTCTTTTGCTTAACGTTTGCCACCTGAAGCCAGCCTCTCTTGCCCATCTTCCTCAGTTTCAGAGGGTAGATATTTCAGGGTTGCTTTTTCCCCAGGTCTCCACGCC
This sequence comes from Equus asinus, assembly GCF_041296235.1. NCBI lineage: Eukaryota > Metazoa > Chordata > Mammalia > Perissodactyla > Equidae > Equus > Equus asinus. The sequence goes on along the minus strand of NW_027225521.1, from coordinate 1,633,835 downwards.
TTTGTGTTTTGTTTTTGCTTAACGAGTGCCACCTGAGCTAGCCTCTCTTGCCCATGTTCCTCAGTTTCAGAGGGTAGATATTTCAGGGTTGCTTTGTCCCCAGGGCTCCACGCCTTTGTGCTTTGTTTTTGCTTAAGGATTGCCACCTGAGGTAGCCTCTCTTGCCCATCTTCCTCAGTTTCAGAGGGTGGATTTCTCCGTGTTGCTTTTTCCCCAGGTCTCCACGCCCTTGTGTGTTTCTTTTGCTTAAAGATTGCCACCTGAGCTAGCCTCTGTTGCCCATCTTCGTCCGTTTCAGAGGGTGGATTTCTCAGTGTTGCCTTTTCGCCAGCTCCCCACGCCCTTGTGTGTTTCTTTTGCTTAAAGATTGTCACCTGAGCTAGGCACTGTTGCCCTGCTTCCTCAGTTTCAGAGGGTACCTTTTTCAGGGTTGCTTTTTGACCGGGTCTCCTCGCCATTGTATTTTTTTATCTTATTTTTTTTGCTTAAAGATTGCCACCTGAGCTAGCCTCTGTTGCACTTCTTTCTCAGTTCTAGAGGGTAGATTTCTCCGTGTTGCTTTTTCCCCAGGTCTCCACGCACTTCCTTTTATTTTTCCTTAAAAATTGCCACCTGAGCTAGCCTCTGTTGTCCATCTTCGTCGGTTTCAGAGGGTAGATTTCTCACTGTTGCTTTTTTGCCAGGTCTGCACGCCCTTGTGTTTTTTTTCTGCTTAAAGGTTGCAACCTGAGCTAGCTTCTTTTGCCCATGTCCCTCAGTTTCAGAGGGTGGATTTCTCCGTGTTGCTTTTTCCCCAGGCCTCCACGCCCTTGTGTGTTTCTTTTGCTTAACGATTGCCACCTGAGCTAGCCTCTGTTGCCCATCTTCGTCCGTTTCAGAGGGTGGATTTCTCAGTGTTGCCTTTTCCCCAGCTCCCCACGCCCTTGTGTGTTTCTTTTGCTTAAAGATTGCCACCTGAAGCCAGCCTCTCTTGCCCATCTTCCTCAGTTTCAGAGGGTAGATATTTCAGGGTTGCTTTTTCCCCAGGTCTCCGCGCCTTTGGGTTTTGTTTTTGCTTAACGATTGCCACCTGAGCTAGCCTCTCTTGCCCATCTTCCTGAGTTTCAGAGGGTCGATATCTCCGTGTTGCTGTTTCCCCAGGTCTCCACGCCCTTGTGTGTTTCTTTTGCTTAACGTTTGCCACCTGAAGCCAGCCTCTCTTGCCCATCTTCCTCAGTTTCAGAGGGTAGATATTTCAGGGTTGCTTTTTCCCCAGGTCTCCACGCCTTTGTGTTTTGTTTTTGCTTAACGAGTGCCACCTGAGCTAGCCTCTCTTGCCCATGTTCCTCAGTTTCAGAGGGTAGATATTTCAGGGTTGCTTTGTCCCCAGGGCTCCACGCCTTTGTGCTTTGTTTTTGCTTAAGGATTGCCACCTGAGGTAGCCTCTCTTGCCCATCTTCCTCAGTTTCAGAGGGTGGATTTCTCCGTGTTGCTTTTTCCCCAGGTCTCCACGCCCTTGTGTGTTTCTTTTGCTTAAAGATTGCCACCTGAGCTAGCCTCTGTTGCCCATCTTCGTCCGTTTCAGAGGGTGGATTTCTCAGTGTTGCCTTTTCGCCAGCTCCCCACGCCCTTGTGTGTTTCTTTTGCTTAAAGATTGTCACCTGAGCTAGGCACTGTTGCCCTGCTTCCTCAGTTTCAGAGGGTACCTTTTTCAGGGTTGCTTTTTGACCGGGTCTCCTCGCCATTGTATTTTTTTATCTTATTTTTTTTGCTTAAAGATTGCCACCTGAGCTAGCCTCTGTTGCGCTTCTTTCTCAGTTCTAGAGGGTAGATTTCTCCGTGTTGCTTTTTCCCCAGGTCTCCACGCACTTCCTTTTATTTTTCCTTAAAAATTGCCACCTGAGCTAGCCTCTGTTGTCCATCTTCGTCGGTTTCAGAGGGTAGATTTCTCACTGTTGCTTTTTTGCCAGGTCTGCACGCCCTTGTGTTTTTTTTCTGCTTAAAGGTTGCAACCTGAGCTAGCTTCTTTTGCCCATGTCCCTCAGTTTCAGAGGGTGGATTTCTCCGTGTTGCTTTTTCCCCAGGCCTCCACGCCCTTGTGTGTTTCTTTTGCTTAACGATTGCCACCTGAGCTAGCCTCTGTTGCCCATCTTCGTCCGTTTCAGAGGGTGGATTTCTCAGTGTTGCCTTTTCCCCAGCTCCCCACGCCCTTGTGTGTTTCTTTTGCTTAAAGATTGCCACCTGAAGCCAGCCTCTCTTGCCCATCTTCCTCAGTTTCAGAGGGTAGATATTTCAGGGTTGCTTTTTCCCCAGGTCTCCGCGCCTTTGGGTTTTGTTTTTGCTTAACGATTGCCACCTGAGCTAGCCTCTCTTGCCCATCTTCCTGAGTTTCAGAGGGTCGATATCTCCGTGTTGCTGTTTCCCCAGGTCTCCACGCCCTTGTGTGTTTCTTTTGCTTAACGTTTGCCACCTGAAGCCAGCCTCTCTTGCCCATCTTCCTCAGTTTCAGAGGGTAGATATTTCAGGGTTGCTTTTTCCCCAGGTCTCCACGCCTTTGTGTTTTGTTTTTGCTTAACGAGTGCCACCTGAGCTAGCCTCTCTTGCCCATGTTCCTCAGTTTCAGAGGGTAGATATTTCAGGGTTGCTTTGTCCCCAGGGCTCCACGCCTTTGTGCTTTGTTTTTGCTTAAGGATTGCCACCTGAGGTAGCCTCTCTTGCCCATCTTCCTCAGTTTCAGAGGGTGGATTTCTCCGTGTTGCTTTTTCCCCAGGTCTCCACGCCCTTGTGTGTTTCTTTTGCTTAAAGATTGCCACCTGAGCTAGCCTCTGTTGCCCATCTTCGTCCGTTTCAGAGGGTGGATTTCTCAGTGTTGCCTTTTCGCCAGCTCCCCACGCCCTTGTGTGTTTCTTTTGCTTAAAGATTGTCACCTGAGCTAGGCACTGTTGCCCTGCTTCCTCAGTTTCAGAGGGTACCTTTTTCAGGGTTGCTTTTTGACCGGGTCTCCTCGCCATTGTATTTTTTTATCTTATTTTTTTTGCTTAAAGATTGCCACCTGAGCTAGCCTCTGTTGCGCTTCTTTCTCAGTTCTAGAGGGTAGATTTCTCCGTGTTGCTTTTTCCCCAGGTCTCCACGCACTTCCTTTTATTTTTCCTTAAAAATTGCCACCTGAGCTAGCCTCTGTTGTCCATCTTCGTCGGTTTCAGAGGGTAGATTTCTCACTGTTGCTTTTTTGCCAGGTCTGCACGCCCTTGTGTTTTTTTTCTGCTTAAAGGTTGCAACCTGAGCTAGCTTCTTTTGCCCATGTCCCTCAGTTTCAGAGGGTGGATTTCTCCGTGTTGCTTTTTCCCCAGGCCTCCACGCCCTTGTGTGTTTCTTTTGCTTAACGATTGCCACCTGAGCTAGCCTCTGTTGCCCATCTTCGTCCGTTTCAGAGGGTGGATTTCTCAGTGTTGCCTTTTCCCCAGCTCCCCACGCCCTTGTGTGTTTCTTTTGCTTAAAGATTGCCACCTGAAGCCAGCCTCTCTTGCCCATCTTCCTCAGTTTCAGAGGGTAGATATTTCAGGGTTGCTTTTTCCCCAGGTCTCCGCGCCTTTGGGTTTTGTTTTTGCTTAACGATTGCCACCTGAGCTAGCCTCTCTTGCCCATCTTCCTGAGTTTCAGAGGGTCGATATCTCCGTGTTGCTGTTTCCCCAGGTCTCCACGCCCTTGTGTGTTTCTTTTGCTTAACGTTTGCCACCTGAAGCCAGCCTCTCTTGCCCATCTTCCTCAGTTTCAGAGGGTAGATATTTCAGGGTTGCTTTTTCCCCAGGTCTCCACGCCTTTGTGTTTTGTTTTTGCTTAACGAGTGCCACCTGAGCTAGCCTCTCTTGCCCATGTTCCTCAGTTTCAGAGGGTAGATATTTCAGGGTTGCTTTGTCCCCAGGGCTCCACGCCTTTGTGCTTTGTTTTTGCTTAAGGATTGCCACCTGAGGTAGCCTCTCTTGCCCATCTTCCTCAGTTTCAGAGGGTGGATTTCTCCGTGTTGCTTTTTCCCCAGGTCTCCACGCCCTTGTGTGTTTCTTTTGCTTAAAGATTGCCACCTGAGCTAGCCTCTGTTGCCCATCTTCGTCCGTTTCAGAGGGTGGATTTCTCAGTGTTGCCTTTTCGCCAGCTCCCCACGCCCTTGTGTGTTTCTTTTGCTTAAAGATTGTCACCTGAGCTAGGCACTGTTGCCCTGCTTCCTCAGTTTCAGAGGGTACCTTTTTCAGGGTTGCTTTTTGACCGGGTCTCCTCGCCATTGTATTTTTTTATCTTATTTTTTTTGCTTAAAGATTGCCACCTGAGCTAGCCTCTGTTGCGCTTCTTTCTCAGTTCTAGAGGGTAGATTTCTCCGTGTTGCTTTTTCCCCAGGTCTCCACGCACTTCCTTTTATTTTTCCTTAAAAATTGCCACCTGAGCTAGCCTCTGTTGTCCATCTTCGTCGGTTTCAGAGGGTAGATTTCTCACTGTTGCTTTTTTGCCAGGTCTGCACGCCCTTGTGTTTTTTTTCTGCTTAAAGGTTGCAACCTGAGCTAGCTTCTTTTGCCCATGTCCCTCAGTTTCAGAGGGTGGATTTCTCCGTGTTGCTTTTTCCCCAGGCCTCCACGCCCTTGTGTGTTTCTTTTGCTTAACGATTGCCACCTGAGCTAGCCTCTGTTGCCCATCTTCGTCCGTTTCAGAGGGTGGATTTCTCAGTGTTGCCTTTTCCCCAGCTCCCCACGCCCTTGTGTGTTTCTTTTGCTTAAAGATTGCCACCTGAAGCCAGCCTCTCTTGCCCATCTTCCTCAGTTTCAGAGGGTAGATATTTCAGGGTTGCTTTTTCCCCAGGTCTCCGCGCCTTTGGGTTTTGTTTTTGCTTAACGATTGCCACCTGAGCTAGCCTCTCTTGCCCATCTTCCTGAGTTTCAGAGGGTCGATATCTCCGTGTTGCTGTTTCCCCAGGTCTCCACGCCCTTGTGTGTTTCTTTTGCTTAACGTTTGCCACCTGAAGCCAGCCTCTCTTGCCCATCTTCCTCAGTTTCAGAGGGTAGATATTTCAGGGTTGCTTTTTCCCCAGGTCTCCACGCCTTTGTGTTTTGTTTTTGCTTAACGAGTGCCACCTGAGCTAGCCTCTCTTGCCCATGTTCCTCAGTTTCAGAGGGTAGATATTTCAGGGTTGCTTTGTCCCCAGGGCTCCACGCCTTTGTGCTTTGTTTTTGCTTAAGGATTGCCACCTGAGGTAGCCTCTCTTGCCCATCTTCCTCAGTTTCAGAGGGTGGATTTCTCCGTGTTGCTTTTTCCCCAGGTCTCCACGCCCTTGTGTGTTTCTTTTGCTTAAAGATTGCCACCTGAGCTAGCCTCTGTTGCCCATCTTCGTCCGTTTCAGAGGGTGGATTTCTCAGTGTTGCCTTTTCGCCAGCTCCCCACGCCCTTGTGTGTTTCTTTTGCTTAAAGATTGTCACCTGAGCTAGGCACTGTTGCCCTGCTTCCTCAGTTTCAGAGGGTACCTTTTTCAGGGTTGCTTTTTCACCGGGTCTCCTCGCCATTGTATTTTTTTATCTTATTTTTTTTGCTTAAAGATTGCCACCTGAGCTAGCCTCTGTTGCGCTTCTTTCTCAGTTCTAGAGGGTAGATTTCTCCGTGTTGCTTTTTCCCCAGGTCTCCACGCACTTCCTTTTATTTTTCCTTAAAAATTGCCACCTGAGCTAGCCTCTGTTGTCCATCTTCGTCGGTTTCAGAGGGTAGATTTCTCACTGTTGCTTTTTTGCCAGGTCTGCACGCCCTTGTGTTTTTTTTCTGCTTAAAGGTTGCAACCTGAGCTAGCTTCTTTTGCCCATGTCCCTCAGTTTCAGAGGGTGGATTTCTCCGTGTTGCTTTTTCCCCAGGCCTCCACGCCCTTGTGTGTTTCTTTTGCTTAACGATTGCCACCTGAGCTAGCCTCTGTTGCCCATCTTCGTCCGTTTCAGAGGGTGGATTTCTCAGTGTTGCCTTTTCCCCAGCTCCCCACGCCCTTGTGTGTTTCTTTTGCTTAAAGATTGCCACCTGAAGCCAGCCTCTCTTGCCCATCTTCCTCAGTTTCAGAGGGTAGATATTTCAGGGTTGCTTTTTCCCCAGGTCTCCACGCCTTTGGGTTTTGTTTTTGCTTAACGATTGCCACCTGAGCTAGCCTCTCTTGCCCATCTTCCTGAGTTTCAGAGGGTCGATATCTCCGTGTTGCTGTTTCCCCAGGTCTCCACGCCCTTGTGTGTTTCTTTTGCTTAACGTTTGCCACCTGAAGCCAGCCTCTCTTGCCCATCTTCCTCAGTTTCAGAGGGTAGATATTTCAGGGTTGCTTTTTCCCCAGGTCTCCACGCCTTTGTGTTTTGTTTTTGCTTAACGAGTGCCACCTGAGCTAGCCTCTCTTGCCCATGTTCCTCAGTTTCAGAGGGTAGATATTTCAGGGTTGCTTTGTCCCCAGGGCTCCACGCCTTTGTGCTTTGTTTTTGCTTAAGGATTGCCACCTGAGGTAGCCTCTCTTGCCCATCTTCCTCAGTTTCAGAGGGTGGATTTCTCCGTGTTGCTTTTTCCCCAGGTCTCCACGCCCTTGTGTGTTTCTTTTGCTTAACGATTGCCACCTGAGCTAGCCTCTGTTGCCCATCTTCGTCCGTTTCAGAGGGTGGATTTCTCAGTGTTGCCTTTTCGCCAGCTCCCCACGCCCTTGTGTGTTTCTTTTGCTTAAAGATTGTCACCTGAGCTAGGCACTGTTGCCCTGCTTCCTCAGTTTCAGAGGGTACCTTTTTCAGGGTTGCTTTTTCACCGGGTCTCCTCGCCATTGTATTTTTTTATCTTATTTTTTTTGCTTAAAGATTGCCACCTGAGCTAGCCTCTGTTGCGCTTCTTTCTCAGTTCTAGAGGGTAGATTTCTCCGTGTTGCTTTTTCCCCAGGTCTCCACGCACTTCCTTTTATTTTTCCTTAAAAATTGCCACCTGAGCTAGCCTCTGTTGTCCATCTTCGTCGGTTTCAGAGGGTAGATTTCTCACTGTTGCTTTTTTGCCAGGTCTGCACGCCCTTGTGTTTTTTTTCTGCTTAAAGGTTGCAACCTGAGCTAGCTTCTTTTGCCCATGTCCCTCAGTTTCAGAGGGTGGATTTCTCCGTGTTGCTTTTTCCCCAGGCCTCCACGCCCTTGTGTGTTTCTTTTGCTTAACGATTGCCACCTGAGCTAGCCTCTGTTGCCCATCTTCGTCCGTTTCAGAGGGTGGATTTCTCAGTGTTGCCTTTTCCCCAGCTCCCCACGCCCTTGTGTGTTTCTTTTGCTTAAAGATTGCCACCTGAAGCCAGCCTCTCTTGCCCATCTTCCTCAGTTTCAGAGGGTAGATATTTCAGGGTTGCTTTTTCCCCAGGTCTCCGCGCCTTTGGGTTTTGTTTTTGCTTAACGATTGCCACCTGAGCTAGCCTCTCTTGCCCATCTTCCTGAGTTTCAGAGGGTCGATATCTCCGTGTTGCTGTTTCCCCAGGTCTCCACGCCCTTGTGTGTTTCTTTTGCTTAACGTTTGCCACCTGAAGCCAGCCTCTCTTGCCCATCTTCCTCAGTTTCAGAGGGTAGATATTTCAGGGTTGCTTTTTCCCCAGGTCTCCACGCCTTTGTGTTTTGTTTTTGCTTAACGAGTGCCACCTGAGCTAGCCTCTCTTGCCCATGTTCCTCAGTTTCAGAGGGTAGATATTTCAGGGTTGCTTTGTCCCCAGGGCTCCACGCCTTTGTGCTTTGTTTTTGCTTAAGGATTGCCACCTGAGGTAGCCTCTCTTGCCCATCTTCCTCAGTTTCAGAGGGTGGATTTCTCCGTGTTGCTTTTTCCCCAGGTCTCCACGCCCTTGTGTGTTTCTTTTGCTTAAAGATTGCCACCTGAGCTAGCCTCTGTTGCCCATCTTCGTCCGTTTCAGAGGGTGGATTTCTCAGTGTTGCCTTTTCGCCAGCTCCCCACGCCCTTGTGTGTTTCTTTTGCTTAAAGATTGTCACCTGAGCTAGGCACTGTTGCCCTGCTTCCTCAGTTTCAGAGGGTACCTTTTTCAGGGTTGCTTTTTCACCGGGTCTCCTCGCCATTGTATTTTTTTATCTTATTTTTTTTGCTTAAAGATTGCCACCTGAGCTAGCCTCTGTTGCGCTTCTTTCTCAGTTCTAGAGGGTAGATTTCTCCGTGTTGCTTTTTCCCCAGGTCTCCACGCACTTCCTTTTATTTTTCCTTAAAAATTGCCACCTGAGCTAGCCTCTGTTGTCCATCTTCGTCGGTTTCAGAGGGTAGATTTCTCACTGTTGCTTTTTTGCCAGGTCTGCACGCCCTTGTGTTTTTTTTCTGCTTAAAGGTTGCAACCTGAGCTAGCTTCTTTTGCCCATGTCCCTCAGTTTCAGAGGGTGGATTTCTCCGTGTTGCTTTTTCCCCAGGCCTCCACGCCCTTGTGTGTTTCTTTTGCTTAACGATTGCCACCTGAGCTAGCCTCTGTTGCCCATCTTCGTCCGTTTCAGAGGGTGGATTTCTCAGTGTTGCCTTTTCCCCAGCTCCCCACGCCCTTGTGTGTTTCTTTTGCTTAAAGATTGCCACCTGAAGCCAGCCTCTCTTGCCCATCTTCCTCAGTTTCAGAGGGTAGATATTTCAGGGTTGCTTTTTCCCCAGGTCTCCACGCCTTTGGGTTTTGTTTTTGCTTAACGATTGCCACCTGAGCTAGCCTCTCTTGCCCATCTTCCTGAGTTTCAGAGGGTCGATATCTCCGTGTTGCTGTTTCCCCAGGTCTCCACGCCCTTGTGTGTTTCTTTTGCTTAACGTTTGCCACCTGAAGCCAGCCTCTCTTGCCCATCTTCCTCAGTTTCAGAGGGTAGATATTTCAGGGTTGCTTTTTCCCCAGGTCTCCACGCCTTTGTGTTTTGTTTTTGCTTAACGAGTGCCACCTGAGCTAGCCTCTCTTGCCCATGTTCCTCAGTTTCAGAGGGTAGATATTTCAGGGTTGCTTTGTCCCCAGGGCTCCACGCCTTTGTGCTTTGTTTTTGCTTAAGGATTGCCACCTGAGGTAGCCTCTCTTGCCCATCTTCCTCAGTTTCAGAGGGTGGATTTCTCCGTGTTGCTTTTTCCCCAGGTCTCCACGCCCTTGTGTGTTTCTTTTGCTTAACGATTGCCACCTGAGCTAGCCTCTGTTGCCCATCTTCGTCCGTTTCAGAGGGTGGATTTCTCAGTGTTGCCTTTTCGCCAGCTCCCCACGCCCTTGTGTGTTTCTTTTGCTTAAAGATTGTCACCTGAGCTAGGCACTGTTGCCCTGCTTCCTCAGTTTCAGAGGGTACCTTTTTCAGGGTTGCTTTTTCACCGGGTCTCCTCGCCATTGTATTTTTTTATCTTATTTTTTTTGCTTAAAGATTGCCACCTGAGCTAGCCTCTGTTGCGCTTCTTTCTCAGTTCTAGAGGGTAGATTTCTCCGTGTTGCTTTTTCCCCAGGTCTCCACGCACTTCCTTTTATTTTTCCTTAAAAATTGCCACCTGAGCTAGCCTCTGTTGTCCATCTTCGTCGGTTTCAGAGGGTAGATTTCTCACTGTTGCTTTTTTGCCAGGTCTGCACGCCCTTGTGTTTTTTTTCTGCTTAAAGGTTGCAACCTGAGCTAGCTTCTTTTGCCCATGTCCCTCAGTTTCAGAGGGTGGATTTCTCCGTGTTGCTTTTTCCCCAGGCCTCCACGCCCTTGTGTGTTTCTTTTGCTTAACGATTGCCACCTGAGCTAGCCTCTGTTGCCCATCTTCGTCCGTTTCAGAGGGTGGATTTCTCAGTGTTGCCTTTTCCCCAGCTCCCCACGCCCTTGTGTGTTTCTTTTGCTTAAAGATTGCCACCTGAAGCCAGCCTCTCTTGCCCATCTTCCTCAGTTTCAGAGGGTAGATATTTCAGGGTTGCTTTTTCCCCAGGTCTCCACGCCTTTGGGTTTTGTTTTTGCTTAACGATTGCCACCTGAGCTAGCCTCTCTTGCCCATCTTCCTGAGTTTCAGAGGGTCGATATCTCCGTGTTGCTGTTTCCCCAGGTCTCCACGCCCTTGTGTGTTTCTTTTGCTTAACGTTTGCCACCTGAAGCCAGCCTCTCTTGCCCATCTTCCTCAGTTTCAGAGGGTAGATATTTCAGGGTTGCTTTTTCCCCAGGTCTCCACGCCTTTGTGTTTTGTTTTTGCTTAACGAGTGCCACCTGAGCTAGCCTCTCTTGCCCATGTTCCTCAGTTTCAGAGGGTAGATATTTCAGGGTTGCTTTGTCCCCAGGGCTCCACGCCTTTGTGCTTTGTTTTTGCTTAAGGATTGCCACCTGAGGTAGCCTCTCTTGCCCATCTTCCTCAGTTTCAGAGGGTGGATTTCTCCGTGTTGCTTTTTCCCCAGGTCTCCACGCCCTTGTGTGTTTCTTTTGCTTAACGATTGCCACCTGAGCTAGCCTCTGTTGCCCATCTTCGTCCGTTTCAGAGGGTGGATTTCTCAGTGTTGCCTTTTCGCCAGCTCCCCACGCCCTTGTGTGTTTCTTTTGCTTAAAGATTGTCACCTGAGCTAGGCACTGTTGCCCTGCTTCCTCAGTTTCAGAGGGTACCTTTTTCAGGGTTGCTTTTTCACCGGGTCTCCTCGCCATTGTATTTTTTTATCTTATTTTTTTTGCTTAAAGATTGCCACCTGAGCTAGCCTCTGTTGCGCTTCTTTCTCAGTTCTAGAGGGTAGATTTCTCCGTGTTGCTTTTTCCCCAGGTCTCCACGCACTTCCTTTTATTTTTCCTTAAAAATTGCCACCTGAGCTAGCCTCTGTTGTCCATCTTCGTCGGTTTCAGAGGGTAGATTTCTCACTGTTGCTTTTTTGCCAGGTCTGCACGCCCTTGTGTTTTTTTTCTGCTTAAAGGTTGCAACCTGAGCTAGCTTCTTTTGCCCATGTCCCTCAGTTTCAGAGGGTGGATTTCTCCGTGTTGCTTTTTCCCCAGGCCTCCACGCCCTTGTGTGTTTCTTTTGCTTAACGATTGCCACCTGAGCTAGCCTCTGTTGCCCATCTTCGTCCGTTTCAGAGGGTGGATTTCTCAGTGTTGCCTTTTCCCCAGCTCCCCACGCCCTTGTGTGTTTCTTTTGCTTAAAGATTGCCACCTGAAGCCAGCCTCTCTTGCCCATCTTCCTCAGTTTCAGAGGGTAGATATTTCAGGGTTGCTTTTTCCCCAGGTCTCCACGCCTTTGGGTTTTGTTTTTGCTTAACGATTGCCACCTGAGCTAGCCTCTCTTGCCCATCTTCCTGAGTTTCAGAGGGTCGATATCTCCGTGTTGCTGTTTCCCCAGGTCTCCACGCCCTTGTGTGTTTCTTTTGCTTAACGTTTGCCACCTGAAGCCAGCCTCTCTTGCCCATCTTCCTCAGTTTCAGAGGGTAGATATTTCAGGGTTGCTTTTTCCCCAGGTCTCCACGCCTTTGTGTTTTGTTTTTGCTTAACGAGTGCCACCTGAGCTAGCCTCTCTTGCCCATGTTCCTCAGTTTCAGAGGGTAGATATTTCAGGGTTGCTTTGTCCCCAGGGCTCCACGCCTTTGTGCTTTGTTTTTGCTTAAGGATTGCCACCTGAGGTAGCCTCTCTTGCCCATCTTCCTCAGTTTCAGAGGGTGGATTTCTCCGTGTTGCTTTTTCCCCAGGTCTCCACGCCCTTGTGTGTTTCTTTTGCTTAAAGGTTGCCACCTGAGCTAGCCTCTGTTGCCCATCTTCGTCCGTTTCAGAGGGTGGATTTCTCAGTGTTGCCTTTTCGCCAGCTCCCCACGCCCTTGTGTGTTTCTTTTGCTTAAAGATTGTCACCTGAGCTAGGCACTGTTGCCCTGCTTCCTCAGTTTCAGAGGGTACCTTTTTCAGGGTTGCTTTTTCACCGGGTCTCCTCGCCATTGTATTTTTTTATCTTATTTTTTTTGCTTAAAGATTGCCACCTGAGCTAGCCTCTGTTGCGCTTCTTTCTCAGTTCTAGAGGGTAGATTTCTCCGTGTTGCTTTTTCCCCAGGTCTCCACGCACTTCCTTTTATTTTTCCTTAAAAATTGCCACCTGAGCTAGCCTCTGTTGTCCATCTTCGTCGGTTTCAGAGGGTAGATTTCTCACTGTTGCTTTTTTGCCAGGTCTGCACGCCCTTGTGTTTTTTTTCTGCTTAAAGGTTGCAACCTGAGCTAGCTTCTTTTGCCCATGTCCCTCAGTTTCAGAGGGTGGATTTCTCCGTGTTGCTTTTTCCCCAGGCCTCCACGCCCTTGTGTGTTTCTTTTGCTTAACGATTGCCACCTGAGCTAGCCTCTGTTGCCCATCTTCGTCCGTTTCAGAGGGTGGATTTCTCAGTGTTGCCTTTTCCCCAGCTCCCCACGCCCTTGTGTGTTTCTTTTGCTTAAAGATTGCCACCTGAAGCCAGCCTCTCTTGCCCATCTTCCTCAGTTTCAGAGGGTAGATATTTCAGGGTTGCTTTTTCCCCAGGTCTCCACGCCTTTGGGTTTTGTTTTTGCTTAACGATTGCCACCTGAGCTAGCCTCTCTTGCCCATCTTCCTGAGTTTCAGAGGGTCGATATCTCCGTGTTGCTGTTTCCCCAGGTCTCCACGCCCTTGTGTGTTTCTTTTGCTTAACGTTTGCCACCTGAAGCCAGCCTCTCTTGCCCATCTTCCTCAGTTTCAGAGGGTAGATATTTCAGGGTTGCTTTTTCCCCAGGTCTCCACGCCTTTGTGTTTTGTTTTTGCTTAACGAGTGCCACCTGAGCTAGCCTCTCTTGCCCATGTTCCTCAGTTTCAGAGGGTAGATATTTCAGGGTTGCTTTGTCCCCAGGGCTCCACGCCTTTGTGCTTTGTTTTTGCTTAAGGATTGCCACCTGAGGTAGCCTCTCTTGCCCATCTTCCTCAGTTTCAGAGGGTGGATTTCTCCGTGTTGCTTTTTCCCCAGGTCTCCACGCCCTTGTGTGTTTCTTTTGCTTAAAGATTGCCACCTGAGCTAGCCTCTGTTGCCCATCTTCGTCCGTTTCAGAGGGTGGATTTCTCAGTGTTGCCTTTTCGCCAGCTCCCCACGCCCTTGTGTGTTTCTTTTGCTTAAAGATTGTCACCTGAGCTAGGCACTGTTGCCCTGCTTCCTCAGTTTCAGAGGGTACCTTTTTCAGGGTTGCTTTTTCACCGGGTCTCCTCGCCATTGTATTTTTTTATCTTATTTTTTTTGCTTAAAGATTGCCACCTGAGCTAGCCTCTGTTGCGCTTCTTTCTCAGTTCTAGAGGGTAGATTTCTCCGTGTTGCTTTTTCCCCAGGTCTCCACGCACTTCCTTTTATTTTTCCTTAAAAATTGCCACCTGAGCTAGCCTCTGTTGTCCATCTTCGTCGGTTTCAGAGGGTAGATTTCTCACTGTTGCTTTTTTGCCAGGTCTGCACGCCCTTGTGTTTTTTTTCTGCTTAAAGGTTGCAACCTGAGCTAGCTTCTTTTGCCCATGTCCCTCAGTTTCAGAGGGTGGATTTCTCCGTGTTGCTTTTTCCCCAGGCCTCCACGCCCTTGTGTGTTTCTTTTGCTTAACGATTGCCACCTGAGCTAGCCTCTGTTGCCCATCTTCGTCCGTTTCAGAGGGTGGATTTCTCAGTGTTGCCTTTTCCCCAGCTCCCCACGCCCTTGTGTGTTTCTTTTGCTTAAAGATTGCCACCTGAAGCCAGCCTCTCTTGCCCATCTTCCTCAGTTTCAGAGGGTAGATATTTCAGGGTTGCTTTTTCCCCAGGTCTCCACGCCTTTGGGTTTTGTTTTTGCTTAACGATTGCCACCTGAGCTAGCCTCTCTTGCCCATCTTCCTGAGTTTCAGAGGGTCGATATCTCCGTGTTGCTGTTTCCCCAGGTCTCCACGCCCTTGTGTGTTTCTTTTGCTTAACGTTTGCCACCTGAAGCCAGCCTCTCTTGCCCATCTTCCTCAGTTTCAGAGGGTAGATATTTCAGGGTTGCTTTTTCCCCAGGTCTCCACGCCTTTGTGTTTTGTTTTTGCTTAACGAGTGCCACCTGAGCTAGCCTCTCTTGCCCATGTTCCTCAGTTTCAGAGGGTAGATATTTCAGGGTTGCTTTGTCCCCAGGGCTCCACGCCTTTGTGCTTTGTTTTTGCTTAAGGATTGCCACCTGAGGTAGCCTCTCTTGCCCATCTTCCTCAGTTTCAGAGGGTGGATTTCTCCGTGTTGCTTTTTCCCCAGGTCTCCACGCCCTTGTGTGTTTCTTTTGCTTAACGATTGCCACCTGAGCTAGCCTCTGTTGCCCATCTTCGTCCGTTTCAGAGGGTGGATTTCTCAGTGTTGCCTTTTCGCCAGCTCCCCACGCCCTTGTGTGTTTCTTTTGCTTAAAGATTGTCACCTGAGCTAGGCACTGTTGCCCTGCTTCCTCAGTTTCAGAGGGTACCTTTTTCAGGGTTGCTTTTTCACCGGGTCTCCTCGCCATTGTATTTTTTTATCTTATTTTTTTTGCTTAAAGATTGCCACCTGAGCTAGCCTCTGTTGCGCTTCTTTCTCAGTTCTAGAGGGTAGATTTCTCCGTGTTGCTTTTTCCCCAGGTCTCCACGCACTTCCTTTTATTTTTCCTTAAAAATTGCCACCTGAGCTAGCCTCTGTTGTCCATCTTCGTCGGTTTCAGAGGGTAGATTTCTCACTGTTGCTTTTTTGCCAGGTCTGCACGCCCTTGTGTTTTTTTTCTGCTTAAAGGTTGCAACCTGAGCTAGCTTCTTTTGCCCATGTCCCTCAGTTTCAGAGGGTGGATTTCTCCGTGTTGCTTTTTCCCCAGGCCTCCACGCCCTTGTGTGTTTCTTTTGCTTAACGATTGCCACCTGAGCTAGCCTCTGTTGCCCATCTTCGTCCGTTTCAGAGGGTGGATTTCTCAGTGTTGCCTTTTCCCCAGCTCCCCACGCCCTTGTGTGTTTCTTTTGCTTAAAGATTGCCACCTGAAGCCAGCCTCTCTTGCCCATCTTCCTCAGTTTCAGAGGGTAGATATTTCAGGGTTGCTTTTTCCCCAGGTCTCCACGCCTTTGGGTTTTGTTTTTGCTTAACGATTGCCACCTGAGCTAGCCTCTCTTGCCCATCTTCCTGAGTTTCAGAGGGTCGATATCTCCGTGTTGCTGTTTCCCCAGGTCTCCACGCCCTTGTGTGTTTCTTTTGCTTAACGTTTGCCACCTGAAGCCAGCCTCTCTTGCCCATCTTCCTCAGTTTCAGAGGGTAGATATTTCAGGGTTGCTTTTTCCCCAGGTCTCCACGCCTTTGTGTTTTGTTTTTGCTTAACGAGTGCCACCTGAGCTAGCCTCTCTTGCCCATGTTCCTCAGTTTCAGAGGGTAGATATTTCAGGGTTGCTTTGTCCCCAGGGCTCCACGCCTTTGTGCTTTGTTTTTGCTTAAGGATTGCCACCTGAGGTAGCCTCTCTTGCCCATCTTCCTCAGTTTCAGAGGGTGGATTTCTCCGTGTTGCTTTTTCCCCAGGTCTCCACGCCCTTGTGTGTTTCTTTTGCTTAACGATTGCCACCTGAGCTAGCCTCTGTTGCCCATCTTCGTCCGTTTCAGAGGGTGGATTTCTCAGTGTTGCCTTTTCGCCAGCTCCCCACGCCCTTGTGTGTTTCTTTTGCTTAAAGATTGTCACCTGAGCTAGGCACTGTTGCCCTGCTTCCTCAGTTTCAGAGGGTACCTTTTTCAGGGTTGCTTTTTCACCGGGTCTCCTCGCCATTGTATTTTTTTATCTTATTTTTTTTGCTTAAAGATTGCCACCTGAGCTAGCCTCTGTTGCGCTTCTTTCTCAGTTCTAGAGGGTAGATTTCTCCGTGTTGCTTTTTCCCCAGGTCTCCACGCACTTCCTTTTATTTTTCCTTAAAAATTGCCACCTGAGCTAGCCTCTGTTGTCCATCTTCGTCGGTTTCAGAGGGTAGATTTCTCACTGTTGCTTTTTTGCCAGGTCTGCACGCCCTTGTGTTTTTTTTCTGCTTAAAGGTTGCAACCTGAGCTAGCTTCTTTTGCCCATGTCCCTCAGTTTCAGAGGGTGGATTTCTCCGTGTTGCTTTTTCCCCAGGCCTCCACGCCCTTGTGTGTTTCTTTTGCTTAACGATTGCCACCTGAGCTAGCCTCTGTTGCCCATCTTCGTCCGTTTCAGAGGGTGGATTTCTCAGTGTTGCCTTTTCCCCAGCTCCCCACGCCCTTGTGTGTTTCTTTTGCTTAAAGATTGCCACCTGAAGCCAGCCTCTCTTGCCCATCTTCCTCAGTTTCAGAGGGTAGATATTTCAGGGTTGCTTTTTCCCCAGGTCTCCACGCCTTTGGGTTTTGTTTTTGCTTAACGATTGCCACCTGAGCTAGCCTCTCTTGCCCATCTTCCTGAGTTTCAGAGGGTCGATATCTCCGTGTTGCTGTTTCCCCAGGTCTCCACGCCCTTGTGTGTTTCTTTTGCTTAACGTTTGCCACCTGAAGCCAGCCTCTCTTGCCCATCTTCCTCAGTTTCAGAGGGTAGATATTTCAGGGTTGCTTTTTCCCCAGGTCTCCACGCCTTTGTGTTTTGTTTTTGCTTAACGAGTGCCACCTGAGCTAGCCTCTCTTGCCCATGTTCCTCAGTTTCAGAGGGTAGATATTTCAGGGTTGCTTTGTCCCCAGGGCTCCACGCCTTTGTGCTTTGTTTTTGCTTAAGGATTGCCACCTGAGGTAGCCTCTCTTGCCCATCTTCCTCAGTTTCAGAGGGTGGATTTCTCCGTGTTGCTTTTTCCCCAGGTCTCCACGCCCTTGTGTGTTTCTTTTGCTTAACGATTGCCACCTGAGCTAGCCTCTGTTGCCCATCTTCGTCCGTTTCAGAGGGTGGATTTCTCAGTGTTGCCTTTTCGCCAGCTCCCCACGCCCTTGTGTGTTTCTTTTGCTTAAAGATTGTCACCTGAGCTAGGCACTGTTGCCCTGCTTCCTCAGTTTCAGAGGGTACCTTTTTCAGGGTTGCTTTTTCACCGGGTCTCCTCGCCATTGTATTTTTTTATCTTATTTTTTTTGCTTAAAGATTGCCACCTGAGCTAGCCTCTGTTGCGCTTCTTTCTCAGTTCTAGAGGGTAGATTTCTCCGTGTTGCTTTTTCCCCAGGTCTCCACGCACTTCCTTTTATTTTTCCTTAAAAATTGCCACCTGAGCTAGCCTCTGTTGTCCATCTTCGTCGGTTTCAGAGGGTAGATTTCTCACTGTTGCTTTTTTGCCAGGTCTGCACGCCCTTGTGTTTTTTTTCTGCTTAAAGGTTGCAACCTGAGCTAGCTTCTTTTGCCCATGTCCCTCAGTTTCAGAGGGTGGATTTCTCCGTGTTGCTTTTTCCCCAGGCCTCCACGCCCTTGTGTGTTTCTTTTGCTTAACGATTGCCACCTGAGCTAGCCTCTGTTGCCCATCTTCGTCCGTTTCAGAGGGTGGATTTCTCAGTGTTGCCTTTTCCCCAGCTCCCCACGCCCTTGTGTGTTTCTTTTGCTTAAAGATTGCCACCTGAAGCCAGCCTCTCTTGCCCATCTTCCTCAGTTTCAGAGGGTAGATATTTCAGGGTTGCTTTTTCCCCAGGTCTCCACGCCTTTGGGTTTTGTTTTTGCTTAACGATTGCCACCTGAGCTAGCCTCTCTTGCCCATCTTCCTGAGTTTCAGAGGGTCGATATCTCCGTGTTGCTGTTTCCCCAGGTCTCCACGCCCTTGTGTGTTTCTTTTGCTTAACGTTTGCCACCTGAAGCCAGCCTCTCTTGCCCATCTTCCTCAGTTTCAGAGGGTAGATATTTCAGGGTTGCTTTTTCCCCAGGTCTCCACGCCTTTGTGTTTTGTTTTTGCTTAACGAGTGCCACCTGAGCTAGCCTCTCTTGCCCATGTTCCTCAGTTTCAGAGGGTAGATATTTCAGGGTTGCTTTGTCCCCAGGGCTCCACGCCTTTGTGCTTTGTTTTTGCTTAAGGATTGCCACCTGAGGTAGCCTCTCTTGCCCATCTTCCTCAGTTTCAGAGGGTGGATTTCTCCGTGTTGCTTTTTCCCCAGGTCTCCACGCCCTTGTGTGTTTCTTTTGCTTAACGATTGCCACCTGAGCTAGCCTCTGTTGCCCATCTTCGTCCGTTTCAGAGGGTGGATTTCTCAGTGTTGCCTTTTCGCCAGCTCCCCACGCCCTTGTGTGTTTCTTTTGCTTAAAGATTGTCACCTGAGCTAGGCACTGTTGCCCTGCTTCCTCAGTTTCAGAGGGTACCTTTTTCAGGGTTGCTTTTTCACCGGGTCTCCTCGCCATTGTATTTTTTTATCTTATTTTTTTTGCTTAAAGATTGCCACCTGAGCTAGCCTCTGTTGCGCTTCTTTCTCAGTTCTAGAGGGTAGATTTCTCCGTGTTGCTTTTTCCCCAGGTCTCCACGCACTTCCTTTTATTTTTCCTTAAAAATTGCCACCTGAGCTAGCCTCTGTTGTCCATCTTCGTCGGTTTCAGAGGGTAGATTTCTCACTGTTGCTTTTTTGCCAGGTCTGCACGCCCTTGTGTTTTTTTTCTGCTTAAAGGTTGCAACCTGAGCTAGCTTCTTTTGCCCATGTCCCTCAGTTTCAGAGGGTGGATTTCTCCGTGTTGCTTTTTCCCCAGGCCTCCACGCCCTTGTGTGTTTCTTTTGCTTAACGATTGCCACCTGAGCTAGCCTCTGTTGCCCATCTTCGTCCGTTTCAGAGGGTGGATTTCTCAGTGTTGCCTTTTCCCCAGCTCCCCACGCCCTTGTGTGTTTCTTTTGCTTAAAGATTGCCACCTGAAGCCAGCCTCTCTTGCCCATCTTCCTCAGTTTCAGAGGGTAGATATTTCAGGGTTGCTTTTTCCCCAGGTCTCCACGCCTTTGGGTTTTGTTTTTGCTTAACGATTGCCACCTGAGCTAGCCTCTCTTGCCCATCTTCCTGAGTTTCAGAGGGTCGATATCTCCGTGTTGCTGTTTCCCCAGGTCTCCACGCCCTTGTGTGTTTCTTTTGCTTAACGTTTGCCACCTGAAGCCAGCCTCTCTTGCCCATCTTCCTCAGTTTCAGAGGGTAGATATTTCAGGGTTGCTTTTTCCCCAGGTCTCCACGCCTTTGTGTTTTGTTTTTGCTTAACGAGTGCCACCTGAGCTAGCCTCTCTTGCCCATGTTCCTCAGTTTCAGAGGGTAGATATTTCAGGGTTGCTTTGTCCCCAGGGCTCCACGCCTTTGTGCTTTGTTTTTGCTTAAGGATTGCCACCTGAGGTAGCCTCTCTTGCCCATCTTCCTCAGTTTCAGAGGGTGGATTTCTCCGTGTTGCTTTTTCCCCAGGTCTCCACGCCCTTGTGTGTTTCTTTTGCTTAACGATTGCCACCTGAGCTAGCCTCTGTTGCCCATCTTCGTCCGTTTCAGAGGGTGGATTTCTCAGTGTTGCCTTTTCGCCAGCTCCCCACGCCCTTGTGTGTTTCTTTTGCTTAAAGATTGTCACCTGAGCTAGGCACTGTTGCCCTGCTTCCTCAGTTTCAGAGGGTACCTTTTTCAGGGTTGCTTTTTCACCGGGTCTCCTCGCCATTGTATTTTTTTATCTTATTTTTTTTGCTTAAAGATTGCCACCTGAGCTAGCCTCTGTTGCGCTTCTTTCTCAGTTCTAGAGGGTAGATTTCTCCGTGTTGCTTTTTCCCCAGGTCTCCACGCACTTCCTTTTATTTTTCCTTAAAAATTGCCACCTGAGCTAGCCTCTGTTGTCCATCTTCGTCGGTTTCAGAGGGTAGATTTCTCACTGTTGCTTTTTTGCCAGGTCTGCACGCCCTTGTGTTTTTTTTCTGCTTAAAGGTTGCAACCTGAGCTAGCTTCTTTTGCCCATGTCCCTCAGTTTCAGAGGGTGGATTTCTCCGTGTTGCTTTTTCCCCAGGTCTCCACGCCTTTGGGTTTTGTTTTTGCTTAACGATTGCCACCTGAGCTAGCCTCTCTTGCCCATCTTCCTGAGTTTCAGAGGGTCGATATCTCCGTGTTGCTGTTTCCCCAGGTCTCCACGCCCTTGTGTGTTTCTTTTGCTTAACGTTTGCCACCTGAAGCCAGCCTCTCTTGCCCATCTTCCTCAGTTTCAGAGGGTAGATATTTCAGGGTTGCTTTTTCCCCAGGTCTCCACGCCTTTGTGTTTTGTTTTTGCTTAACGAGTGCCACCTGAGCTAGCCTCTCTTGCCCATGTTCCTCAGTTTCAGAGGGTAGATATTTCAGGGTTGCTTTGTCCCCAGGGCTCCACGCCTTTGTGCTTTGTTTTTGCTTAAGGATTGCCACCTGAGGTAGCCTCTCTTGCCCATCTTCCTCAGTTTCAGAGGGTGGATTTCTCCGTGTTGCTTTTTCCCCAGGTCTCCACGCCCTTGTGTGTTTCTTTTGCTTAACGATTGCCACCTGAGCTAGCCTCTGTTGCCCATCTTCGTCCGTTTCAGAGGGTGGATTTCTCAGTGTTGCCTTTTCGCCAGCTCCCCACGCCCTTGTGTGTTTCTTTTGCTTAAAGATTGTCACCTGAGCTAGGCACTGTTGCCCTGCTTCCTCAGTTTCAGAGGGTACCTTTTTCAGGGTTGCTTTTTCACCGGGTCTCCTCGCCATTGTATTTTTTTATCTTATTTTTTTTGCTTAAAGATTGCCACCTGAGCTAGCCTCTGTTGCGCTTCTTTCTCAGTTCTAGAGGGTAGATTTCTCCGTGTTGCTTTTTCCCCAGGTCTCCACGCACTTCCTTTTATTTTTCCTTAAAAATTGCCACCTGAGCTAGCCTCTGTTGTCCATCTTCGTCGGTTTCAGAGGGTAGATTTCTCACTGTTGCTTTTTTGCCAGGTCTGCACGCCCTTGTGTTTTTTTTCTGCTTAAAGGTTGCAACCTGAGCTAGCTTCTTTTGCCCATGTCCCTCAGTTTCAGAGGGTGGATTTCTCCGTGTTGCTTTTTCCCCAGGCCTCCACGCCCTTGTGTGTTTCTTTTGCTTAACGATTGCCACCTGAGCTAGCCTCTGTTGCCCATCTTCGTCCGTTTCAGAGGGTGGATTTCTCAGTGTTGCCTTTTCCCCAGCTCCCCACGCCCTTGTGTGTTTCTTTTGCTTAAAGATTGCCACCTGAAGCCAGCCTCTCTTGCCCATCTTCCTCAGTTTCAGAGGGTAGATATTTCAGGGTTGCTTTTTCCCCAGGTCTCCACGCCTTTGGGTTTTGTTTTTGCTTAACGATTGCCACCTGAGCTAGCCTCTCTTGCCCATCTTCCTGAGTTTCAGAGGGTCGATATCTCCGTGTTGCTGTTTCCCCAGGTCTCCACGCCCTTGTGTGTTTCTTTTGCTTAACGTTTGCCACCTGAAGCCAGCCTCTCTTGCCCATCTTCCTCAGTTTCAGAGGGTAGATATTTCAGGGTTGCTTTTTCCCCAGGTCTCCACGCCTTTGTGTTTTGTTTTTGCTTAACGAGTGCCACCTGAGCTAGCCTCTCTTGCCCATGTTCCTCAGTTTCAGAGGGTAGATATTTCAGGGTTGCTTTGTCCCCAGGGCTCCACGCCTTTGTGCTTTGTTTTTGCTTAAGGATTGCCACCTGAGGTAGCCTCTCTTGCCCATCTTCCTCAGTTTCAGAGGGTGGATTTCTCCGTGTTGCTTTTTCCCCAGGTCTCCACGCCCTTGTGTGTTTCTTTTGCTTAACGATTGCCACCTGAGCTAGCCTCTGTTGCCCATCTTCGTCCGTTTCAGAGGGTGGATTTCTCAGTGTTGCCTTTTCGCCAGCTCCCCACGCCCTTGTGTGTTTCTTTTGCTTAAAGATTGTCACCTGAGCTAGGCACTGTTGCCCTGCTTCCTCAGTTTCAGAGGGTACCTTTTTCAGGGTTGCTTTTTCACCGGGTCTCCTCGCCATTGTATTTTTTTATCTTATTTTTTTTGCTTAAAGATTGCCACCTGAGCTAGCCTCTGTTGCGCTTCTTTCTCAGTTCTAGAGGGTAGATTTCTCCGTGTTGCTTTTTCCCCAGGTCTCCACGCACTTCCTTTTATTTTTCCTTAAAAATTGCCACCTGAGCTAGCCTCTGTTGTCCATCTTCGTCGGTTTCAGAGGGTAGATTTCTCACTGTTGCTTTTTTGCCAGGTCTGCACGCCCTTGTGTTTTTTTTCTGCTTAAAGGTTGCAACCTGAGCTAGCTTCTTTTGCCCATGTCCCTCAGTTTCAGAGGGTGGATTTCTCCGTGTTGCTTTTTCCCCAGGCCTCCACGCCCTTGTGTGTTTCTTTTGCTTAACGATTGCCACCTGAGCTAGCCTCTGTTGCCCATCTTCGTCCGTTTCAGAGGGTGGATTTCTCAGTGTTGCCTTTTCCCCAGCTCCCCACGCCCTTGTGTGTTTCTTTTGCTTAAAGATTGCCACCTGAAGCCAGCCTCTCTTGCCCATCTTCCTCAGTTTCAGAGGGTAGATATTTCAGGGTTGCTTTTTCCCCAGGTCTCCACGCCTTTGGGTTTTGTTTTTGCTTAACGATTGCCACCTGAGCTAGCCTCTCTTGCCCATCTTCCTGAGTTTCAGAGGGTCGATATCTCCGTGTTGCTGTTTCCCCAGGTCTCCACGCCCTTGTGTGTTTCTTTTGCTTAACGTTTGCCACCTGAAGCCAGCCTCTCTTGCCCATCTTCCTCAGTTTCAGAGGGTAGATATTTCAGGGTTGCTTTTTCCCCAGGTCTCCACGCCTTTGTGTTTTGTTTTTGCTTAACGAGTGCCACCTGAGCTAGCCTCTCTTGCCCATGTTCCTCAGTTTCAGAGGGTAGATATTTCAGGGTTGCTTTGTCCCCAGGGCTCCACGCCTTTGTGCTTTGTTTTTGCTTAAGGATTGCCACCTGAGGTAGCCTCTCTTGCCCATCTTCCTCAGTTTCAGAGGGTGGATTTCTCCGTGTTGCTTTTTCCCCAGGTCTCCACGCCCTTGTGTGTTTCTTTTGCTTAACGATTGCCACCTGAGCTAGCCTCTGTTGCCCATCTTCGTCCGTTTCAGAGGGTGGATTTCTCAGTGTTGCCTTTTCGCCAGCTCCCCACGCCCTTGTGTGTTTCTTTTGCTTAAAGATTGTCACCTGAGCTAGGCACTGTTGCCCTGCTTCCTCAGTTTCAGAGGGTACCTTTTTCAGGGTTGCTTTTTCACCGGGTCTCCTCGCCATTGTATTTTTTTATCTTATTTTTTTTGCTTAAAGATTGCCACCTGAGCTAGCCTCTGTTGCGCTTCTTTCTCAGTTCTAGAGGGTAGATTTCTCCGTGTTGCTTTTTCCCCAGGTCTCCACGCACTTCCTTTTATTTTTCCTTAAAAATTGCCACCTGAGCTAGCCTCTGTTGTCCATCTTCGTCGGTTTCAGAGGGTAGATTTCTCACTGTTGCTTTTTTGCCAGGTCTGCACGCCCTTGTGTTTTTTTTCTGCTTAAAGGTTGCAACCTGAGCTAGCTTCTTTTGCCCATGTCCCTCAGTTTCAGAGGGTGGATTTCTCCGTGTTGCTTTTTCCCCAGGCCTCCACGCCCTTGTGTGTTTCTTTTGCTTAACGATTGCCACCTGAGCTAGCCTCTGTTGCCCATCTTCGTCCGTTTCAGAGGGTGGATTTCTCAGTGTTGCCTTTTCCCCAGCTCCCCACGCCCTTGTGTGTTTCTTTTGCTTAAAGATTGCCACCTGAAGCCAGCCTCTCTTGCCCATCTTCCTCAGTTTCAGAGGGTAGATATTTCAGGGTTGCTTTTTCCCCAGGTCTCCACGCCTTTGGGTTTTGTTTTTGCTTAACGATTGCCACCTGAGCTAGCCTCTCTTGCCCATCTTCCTGAGTTTCAGAGGGTCGATATCTCCGTGTTGCTGTTTCCCCAGGTCTCCACGCCCTTGTGTGTTTCTTTTGCTTAACGTTTGCCACCTGAAGCCAGCCTCTCTTGCCCATCTTCCTCAGTTTCAGAGGGTAGATATTTCAGGGTTGCTTTTTCCCCAGGTCTCCACGCCTTTGTGTTTTGTTTTTGCTTAACGAGTGCCACCTGAGCTAGCCTCTCTTGCCCATGTTCCTCAGTTTCAGAGGGTAGATATTTCAGGGTTGCTTTGTCCCCAGGGCTCCACGCCTTTGTGCTTTGTTTTTGCTTAAGGATTGCCACCTGAGGTAGCCTCTCTTGCCCATCTTCCTCAGTTTCAGAGGGTGGATTTCTCCGTGTTGCTTTTTCCCCAGGTCTCCACGCCCTTGTGTGTTTCTTTTGCTTAACGATTGCCACCTGAGCTAGCCTCTGTTGCCCATCTTCGTCCGTTTCAGAGGGTGGATTTCTCAGTGTTGCCTTTTCGCCAGCTCCCCACGCCCTTGTGTGTTTCTTTTGCTTAAAGATTGTCACCTGAGCTAGGCACTGTTGCCCTGCTTCCTCAGTTTCAGAGGGTACCTTTTTCAGGGTTGCTTTTTCACCGGGTCTCCTCGCCATTGTATTTTTTTATCTTATTTTTTTTGCTTAAAGATTGCCACCTGAGCTAGCCTCTGTTGCGCTTCTTTCTCAGTTCTAGAGGGTAGATTTCTCCGTGTTGCTTTTTCCCCAGGTCTCCACGCACTTCCTTTTATTTTTCCTTAAAAATTGCCACCTGAGCTAGCCTCTGTTGTCCATCTTCGTCGGTTTCAGAGGGTAGATTTCTCACTGTTGCTTTTTTGCCAGGTCTGCACGCCCTTGTGTTTTTTTTCTGCTTAAAGGTTGCAACCTGAGCTAGCTTCTTTTGCCCATGTCCCTCAGTTTCAGAGGGTGGATTTCTCCGTGTTGCTTTTTCCCCAGGCCTCCACGCCCTTGTGTGTTTCTTTTGCTTAAAGATTGCCACCTGAAGCCAGCCTCTCTTGCCCATCTTCCTCAGTTTCAGAGGGTAGATATTTCAGGGTTGCTTTTTCCCCAGGTCTCCACGCCTTTGGGTTTTGTTTTTGCTTAACGATTGCCACCTGAGCTAGCCTCTCTTGCCCATCTTCCTGAGTTTCAGAGGGTCGATATCTCCGTGTTGCTGTTTCCCCAGGTCTCCACGCCCTTGTGTGTTTCTTTTGCTTAACGTTTGCCACCTGAAGCCAGCCTCTCTTGCCCATCTTCCTCAGTTTCAGAGGGTAGATATTTCAGGGTTGCTTTTTCCCCAGGTCTCCACGCCTTTGTGTTTTGTTTTTGCTTAACGAGTGCCACCTGAGCTAGCCTCTCTTGCCCATGTTCCTCAGTTTCAGAGGGTAGATATTTCAGGGTTGCTTTGTCCCCAGGGCTCCACGCCTTTGTGCTTTGTTTTTGCTTAAGGATTGCCACCTGAGGTAGCCTCTCTTGCCCATCTTCCTCAGTTTCAGAGGGTGGATTTCTCCGTGTTGCTTTTTCCCCAGGTCTCCACGCCCTTGTGTGTTTCTTTTGCTTAACGATTGCCACCTGAGCTAGCCTCTGTTGCCCATCTTCGTCCGTTTCAGAGGGTGGATTTCTCAGTGTTGCCTTTTCGCCAGCTCCCCACGCCCTTGTGTGTTTCTTTTGCTTAAAGATTGTCACCTGAGCTAGGCACTGTTGCCCTGCTTCCTCAGTTTCAGAGGGTACCTTTTTCAGGGTTGCTTTTTCACCGGGTCTCCTCGCCATTGTATTTTTTTATCTTATTTTTTTTGCTTAAAGATTGCCACCTGAGCTAGCCTCTGTTGCGCTTCTTTCTCAGTTCTAGAGGGTAGATTTCTCCGTGTTGCTTTTTCCCCAGGTCTCCACGCACTTCCTTTTATTTTTCCTTAAAAATTGCCACCTGAGCTAGCCTCTGTTGTCCATCTTCGTCGGTTTCAGAGGGTAGATTTCTCACTGTTGCTTTTTTGCCAGGTCTGCACGCCCTTGTGTTTTTTTTCTGCTTAAAGGTTGCAACCTGAGCTAGCTTCTTTTGCCCATGTCCCTCAGTTTCAGAGGGTGGATTTCTCCGTGTTGCTTTTTCCCCAGGCCTCCACGCCCTTGTGTGTTTCTTTTGCTTAACGATTGCCACCTGAGCTAGCCTCTGTTGCCCATCTTCGTCCGTTTCAGAGGGTGGATTTCTCAGTGTTGCCTTTTCCCCAGCTCCCCACGCCCTTGTGTGTTTCTTTTGCTTAAAGATTGCCACCTGAAGCCAGCCTCTCTTGCCCATCTTCCTCAGTTTCAGAGGGTAGATATTTCAGGGTTGCTTTTTCCCCAGGTCTCCACGCCTTTGGGTTTTGTTTTTGCTTAACGATTGCCACCTGAGCTAGCCTCTCTTGCCCATCTTCCTGAGTTTCAGAGGGTCGATATCTCCGTGTTGCTGTTTCCCCAGGTCTCCACGCCCTTGTGTGTTTCTTTTGCTTAACGTTTGCCACCTGAAGCCAGCCTCTCTTGCCCATCTTCCTCAGTTTCAGAGGGTAGATATTTCAGGGTTGCTTTTTCCCCAGGTCTCCACGCCTTTGTGTTTTGTTTTTGCTTAACGAGTGCCACCTGAGCTAGCCTCTCTTGCCCATGTTCCTCAGTTTCAGAGGGTAGATATTTCAGGGTTGCTTTGTCCCCAGGGCTCCACGCCTTTGTGCTTTGTTTTTGCTTAAGGATTGCCACCTGAGGTAGCCTCTCTTGCCCATCTTCCTCAGTTTCAGAGGGTGGATTTCTCCGTGTTGCTTTTTCCCCAGGTCTCCACGCCCTTGTGTGTTTCTTTTGCTTAAAGATTGCCACCTGAGCTAGCCTCTGTTGCCCATCTTCGTCCGTTTCAGAGGGTGGATTTCTCAGTGTTGCCTTTTCGCCAGCTCCCCACGCCCTTGTGTGTTTCTTTTGCTTAAAGATTGTCACCTGAGCTAGGCACTGTTGCCCTGCTTCCTCAGTTTCAGAGGGTACCTTTTTCAGGGTTGCTTTTTCACCGGGTCTCCTCGCCATTGTATTTTTTTATCTTATTTTTTTTGCTTAAAGATTGCCACCTGAGCTAGCCTCTGTTGCGCTTCTTTCTCAGTTCTAGAGGGTAGATTTCTCCGTGTTGCTTTTTCCCCAGGTCTCCACGCACTTCCTTTTATTTTTCCTTAAAAATTGCCACCTGAGCTAGCCTCTGTTGTCCATCTTCGTCGGTTTCAGAGGGTAGATTTCTCACTGTTGCTTTTTTGCCAGGTCTGCACGCCCTTGTGTTTTTTTTCTGCTTAAAGGTTGCAACCTGAGCTAGCTTCTTTTGCCCATGTCCCTCAGTTTCAGAGGGTGGATTTCTCCGTGTTGCTTTTTCCCCAGGCCTCCACGCCCTTGTGTGTTTCTTTTGCTTAACGATTGCCACCTGAGCTAGCCTCTGTTGCCCATCTTCGTCCGTTTCAGAGGGTGGATTTCTCAGTGTTGCCTTTTCGCCAGCTCCCCACGCCCTTGTGTGTTTCTTTTGCTTAAAGATTGTCACCTGAGCTAGGCACTGTTGCCCTGCTTCCTCAGTTTCAGAGGGTACCTTTTTCAGGGTTGCTTTTTCACCGGGTCTCCTCGCCATTGTATTTTTTTATCTTATTTTTTTTGCTTAAAGATTGCCACCTGAGCTAGCCTCTGTTGCGCTTCTTTCTCAGTTCTAGAGGGTAGATTTCTCCGTGTTGCTTTTTCCCCAGGTCTCCACGCACTTCCTTTTATTTTTCCTTAAAAATTGCCACCTGAGCTAGCCTCTGTTGTCCATCTTCGTCGGTTTCAGAGGGTAGATTTCTCACTGTTGCTTTTTTGCCAGGTCTGCACGCCCTTGTGTTTTTTTTCTGCTTAAAGGTTGCAACCTGAGCTAGCTTCTTTTGCCCATGTCCCTCAGTTTCAGAGGGTGGATTTCTCCGTGTTGCTTTTTCCCCAGGCCTCCACGCCCTTGTGTGTTTCTTTTGCTTAACGATTGCCACCTGAGCTAGCCTCTGTTGCCCATCTTCGTCCGTTTCAGAGGGTGGATTTCTCAGTGTTGCCTTTTCCCCAGCTCCCCACGCCCTTGTGTGTTTCTTTTGCTTAAAGATTGCCACCTGAAGCCAGCCTCTCTTGCCCATCTTCCTCAGTTTCAGAGGGTAGATATTTCAGGGTTGCTTTTTCCCCAGGTCTCCACGCCTTTGGGTTTTGTTTTTGCTTAACGATTGCCACCTGAGCTAGCCTCTCTTGCCCATCTTCCTGAGTTTCAGAGGGTCGATATCTCCGTGTTGCTGTTTCCGCAGGTCTCCACGCCCTTGTGTGTTTCTTTTGCTTAACGTTTGCCACCTGAAGCCAGCCTCTCTTGCCCATCTTCCTCAGTTTCAGAGGGTAGATATTTCAGGGTTGCTTTTTCCCCAGGTCTCCACGCCTTTGTGTTTTGTTTTTGCTTAACGAGTGCCACCTGAGCTAGCCTCTCTTGCCCATGTTCCTCAGTTTCAGAGGGTAGATATTTCAGGGTTGCTTTGTCCCCAGGGCTCCACGCCTTTGTGCTTTGTTTTTGCTTAAGGATTGCCACCTGAGGTAGCCTCTCTTGCCCATCTTCCTCAGTTTCAGAGGGTGGATTTCTCCGTGTTGCTTTTTCCCCAGGTCTCCACGCCCTTGTGTGTTTCTTTTGCTTAAAGATTGCCACCTGAGCTAGCCTCTGTTGCCCATCTTCGTCCGTTTCAGAGGGTGGATTTCTCAGTGTTGCCTTTTCGCCAGCTCCCCACGCCCTTGTGTGTTTCTTTTGCTTAAAGATTGTCACCTGAGCTAGGCACTGTTGCCCTGCTTCCTCAGTTTCAGAGGGTACCTTTTTCAGGGTTGCTTTTTCACCGGGTCTCCTCGCCATTGTATTTTTTTATCTTATTTTTTTTGCTTAAAGATTGCCACCTGAGCTAGCCTCTGTTGCGCTTCTTTCTCAGTTCTAGAGGGTAGATTTCTCCGTGTTGCTTTTTCCCCAGGTCTCCACGCACTTCCTTTTATTTTTCCTTAAAAATTGCCACCTGAGCTAGCCTCTGTTGTCCATCTTCGTCGGTTTCAGAGGGTAGATTTCTCACTGTTGCTTTTTTGCCAGGTCTGCACGCCCTTGTGTTTTTTTTCTGCTTAAAGGTTGCAACCTGAGCTAGCTTCTTTTGCCCATGTCCCTCAGTTTCAGAGGGTGGATTTCTCCGTGTTGCTTTTTCCCCAGGCCTCCACGCCCTTGTGTGTTTCTTTTGCTTAACGATTGCCACCTGAGCTAGCCTCTGTTGCCCATCTTCGTCCGTTTCAGAGGGTGGATTTCTCAGTGTTGCCTTTTCCCCAGCTCCCCACGCCCTTGTGTGTTTCTTTTGCTTAAAGATTGCCACCTGAAGCCAGCCTCTCTTGCCCATCTTCCTCAGTTTCAGAGGGTAGGTATTTCAGGGTTGCTTTTTCCCCAGGTCTCCACGCCTTTGGGTTTTGTTTTTGCTTAACGATTGCCACCTGAGCTAGCCTCTCTTGCCCATCTTCCTGAGTTTCAGAGGGTCGATATCTCCGTGTTGCTGTTTCCCCAGGTCTCCACGCCCTTGTGTGTTTCTTTTGCTTAACGTTTGCCACCTGAAGCCAGCCTCTCTTGCCCATCTTCCTCAGTTTCAGAGGGTAGATATTTCAGGGTTGCTTTTTCCCCAGGTCTCCACGCCTTTGTGTTTTGTTTTTGCTTAACGAGTGCCACCTGAGCTAGCCTCTCTTGCCCATGTTCCTCAGTTTCAGAGGGTAGATATTTCAGGGTTGCTTTGTCCCCAGGGCTCCACGCCTTTGTGCTTTGTTTTTGCTTAAGGATTGCCACCTGAGGTAGCCTCTCTTGCCCATCTTCCTCAGTTTCAGAGGGTGGATTTCTCCGTGTTGCTTTTTCCCCAGGTCTCCACGCCCTTGTGTGTTTCTTTTGCTTAAAGATTGCCACCTGAGCTAGCCTCTGTTGCCCATCTTCGTCCGTTTCAGAGGGTGGATTTCTCAGTGTTGCCTTTTCGCCAGCTCCCCACGCCCTTGTGTGTTTCTTTTGCTTAAAGATTGTCACCTGAGCTAGGCACTGTTGCCCTGCTTCCTCAGTTTCAGAGGGTACCTTTTTCAGGGTTGCTTTTTCACCGGGTCTCCTCGCCATTGTATTTTTTTATCTTATTTTTTTTGCTTAAAGATTGCCACCTGAGCTAGCCTCTGTTGCGCTTCTTTCTCAGTTCTAGAGGGTAGATTTCTCCGTGTTGCTTTTTCCCCAGGTCTCCACGCACTTCCTTTTATTTTTCCTTAAAAATTGCCACCTGAGCTAGCCTCTGTTGTCCATCTTCGTCGGTTTCAGAGGGTAGATTTCTCACTGTTGCTTTTTTGCCAGGTCTGCACGCCCTTGTGTTTTTTTTCTGCTTAAAGGTTGCAACCTGAGCTAGCTTCTTTTGCCCATGTCCCTCAGTTTCAGAGGGTGGATTTCTCCGTGTTGCTTTTTCCCCAGGCCTCCACGCCCTTGTGTGTTTCTTTTGCTTAACGATTGCCACCTGAGCTAGCCTCTGTTGCCCATCTTCGTCCGTTTCAGAGGGTGGATTTCTCAGTGTTGCCTTTTCCCCAGCTCCCCACGCCCTTGTGTGTTTCTTTTGCTTAAAGATTGCCACCTGAAGCCAGCCTCTCTTGCCCATCTTCCTCAGTTTCAGAGGGTAGATATTTCAGGGTTGCTTTTTCCCCAGGTCTCCACGCCTTTGGGTTTTGTTTTTGCTTAACGATTGCCACCTGAGCTAGCCTCTCTTGCCCATCTTCCTGAGTTTCAGAGGGTCGATATCTCCGTGTTGCTGTTTCCCCAGGTCTCCACGCCCTTGTGTGTTTCTTTTGCTTAACGTTTGCCACCTGAAGCCAGCCTCTCTTGCCCATTTTCCTCAGTTTCAGAGGGTAGATATTTCAGGGTTGCTTTTTCCCCAGGTCTCCACGCCTTTGTGTTTTGTTTTTGCTTAACGAGTGCCACCTGAGCTAGCCTCTCTTGCCCATGTTCCTCAGTTTCAGAGGGTAGATATTTCAGGGTTGCTTTGTCCCCAGGGCTCCACGCCTTTGTGCTTTGTTTTTGCTTAAGGATTGCCACCTGAGGTAGCCTCTCTTGCCCATCTTCCTCAGTTTCAGAGGGTGGATTTCTCCGTGTTGCTTTTTCCCCAGGTCTCCACGCCCTTGTGTGTTTCTTTTGCTTAAAGATTGCCACCTGAGCTAGCCTCTGTTGCCCATCTTCGTCCGTTTCAGAGGGTGGATTTCTCAGTGTTGCCTTTTCGCCAGCTCCCCACGCCCTTGTGTGTTTCTTTTGCTTAAAGATTGTCACCTGAGCTAGGCACTGTTGCCCTGCTTCCTCAGTTTCAGAGGGTACCTTTTTCAGGGTTGCTTTTTCACCGGGTCTCCTCGCCATTGTATTTTTTTATCTTATTTTTTTTGCTTAAAGATTGCCACCTGAGCTAGCCTCTGTTGCGCTTCTTTCTCAGTTCTAGAGGGTAGATTTCTCCGTGTTGCTTTTTCCCCAGGTCTCCACGCACTTCCTTTTATTTTTCCTTAAAAATTGCCACCTGAGCTAGCCTCTGTTGTCCATCTTCGTCGGTTTCAGAGGGTAGATTTCTCACTGTTGCTTTTTTGCCAGGTCTGCACGCCCTTGTGTTTTTTTTCTGCTTAAAGGTTGCAACCTGAGCTAGCTTCTTTTGCCCATGTCCCTCAGTTTCAGAGGGTGGATTTCTCCGTGTTGCTTTTTCCCCAGGCCTCCACGCCCTTGTGTGTTTCTTTTGCTTAACGATTGCCACCTGAGCTAGCCTCTGTTGCCCATCTTCGTCCGTTTCAGAGGGTGGATTTCTCAGTGTTGCCTTTTCCCCAGCTCCCCACGCCCTTGTGTGTTTCTTTTGCTTAACGTTTGCCACCTGAAGCCAGCCTCTCTTGCCCATCTTCCTCAGTTTCAGAGGGTAGATATTTCAGGGTTGCTTTTTCCCCAGGTCTCCACGCCTTTGTGTTTTGTTTTTGCTTAACGAGTGCCACCTGAGCTAGCCTCTCTTGCCCATGTTCCTCAGTTTCAGAGGGTAGATATTTCAGGGTTGCTTTGTCCCCAGGGCTCCACGCCTTTGTGCTTTGTTTTTGCTTAAGGATTGCCACCTGAGGTAGCCTCTCTTGCCCATCTTCCTCAGTTTCAGAGGGTGGATTTCTCCGTGTTGCTTTTTCCCCAGGTCTCCACGCCCTTGTGTGTTTCTTTTGCTTAAAGATTGCCACCTGAGCTAGCCTCTGTTGCCCATCTTCGTCCGTTTCAGAGGGTGGATTTCTCAGTGTTGCCTTTTCGCCAGCTCCCCACGCCCTTGTGTGTTTCTTTTGCTTAAAGATTGTCACCTGAGCTAGGCACTGTTGCCCTGCTTCCTCAGTTTCAGAGGGTACCTTTTTCAGGGTTGCTTTTTCACCGGGTCTCCTCGCCATTGTATTTTTTTATCTTATTTTTTTTGCTTAAAGATTGCCACCTGAGCTAGCCTCTGTTGCGCTTCTTTCTCAGTTCTAGAGGGTAGATTTCTCCGTGTTGCTTTTTCCCCAGGTCTCCACGCACTTCCTTTTATTTTTCCTTAAAAATTGCCACCTGAGCTAGCCTCTGTTGTCCATCTTCGTCGGTTTCAGAGGGTAGATTTCTCACTGTTGCTTTTTTGCCAGGTCTGCACGCCCTTGTGTTTTTTTTCTGCTTAAAGGTTGCAACCTGAGCTAGCTTCTTTTGCCCATGTCCCTCAGTTTCAGAGGGTGGATTTCTCCGTGTTGCTTTTTCCCCAGGCCTCCACGCCCTTGTGTGTTTCTTTTGCTTAACGATTGCCACCTGAGCTAGCCTCTGTTGCCCATCTTCGTCCGTTTCAGAGGGTGGATTTCTCAGTGTTGCCTTTTCCCCAGCTCCCCACGCCCTTGTGTGTTTCTTTTGCTTAAAGATTGCCACCTGAAGCCAGCCTCTCTTGCCCATCTTCCTCAGTTTCAGAGGGTAGGTATTTCAGGGTTGCTTTTTCCCCAGGTCTCCACGCCTTTGGGTTTTGTTTTTGCTTAACGATTGCCACCTGAGCTAGCCTCTCTTGCCCATCTTCCTGAGTTTCAGAGGGTCGATATCTCCGTGTTGCTGTTTCCCCAGGTCTCCACGCCCTTGTGTGTTTCTTTTGCTTAACGTTTGCCACCTGAAGCCAGCCTCTCTTGCCCATCTTCCTCAGTTTCAGAGGGTAGATATTTCAGGGTTGCTTTTTCCCCAGGTCTCCACGCCTTTGTGTTTTGTTTTTGCTTAACGAGTGCCACCTGAGCTAGCCTCTCTTGCCCATGTTCCTCAGTTTCAGAGGGTAGATATTTCAGGGTTGCTTTGTCCCCAGGGCTCCACGCCTTTGTGCTTTGTTTTTGCTTAAGGATTGCCACCTGAGGTAGCCTCTCTTGCCCATCTTCCTCAGTTTCAGAGGGTGGATTTCTCCGTGTTGCTTTTTCCCCAGGTCTCCACGCCCTTGTGTGTTTCTTTTGCTTAAAGATTGCCACCTGAGCTAGCCTCTGTTGCCCATCTTCGTCCGTTTCAGAGGGTGGATTTCTCAGTGTTGCCTTTTCGCCAGCTCCCCACGCCCTTGTGTGTTTCTTTTGCTTAAAGATTGTCACCTGAGCTAGGCACTGTTGCCCTGCTTCCTCAGTTTCAGAGGGTACCTTTTTCAGGGTTGCTTTTTCACCGGGTCTCCTCGCCATTGTATTTTTTTATCTTATTTTTTTTGCTTAAAGATTGCCACCTGAGCTAGCCTCTGTTGCGCTTCTTTCTCAGTTCTAGAGGGTAGATTTCTCCGTGTTGCTTTTTCCCCAGGTCTCCACGCACTTCCTTTTATTTTTCCTTAAAAATTGCCACCTGAGCTAGCCTCTGTTGTCCATCTTCGTCGGTTTCAGAGGGTAGATTTCTCACTGTTGCTTTTTTGCCAGGTCTGCACGCCCTTGTGTTTTTTTTCTGCTTAAAGGTTGCAACCTGAGCTAGCTTCTTTTGCCCATGTCCCTCAGTTTCAGAGGGTGGATTTCTCCGTGTTGCTTTTTCCCCAGGCCTCCACGCCCTTGTGTGTTTCTTTTGCTTAACGATTGCCACCTGAGCTAGCCTCTGTTGCCCATCTTCGTCCGTTTCAGAGGGTGGATTTCTCAGTGTTGCCTTTTCCCCAGCTCCCCACGCCCTTGTGTGTTTCTTTTGCTTAAAGATTGCCACCTGAAGCCAGCCTCTCTTGCCCATCTTCCTCAGTTTCAGAGGGTAGATATTTCAGGGTTGCTTTTTCCCCAGGTCTCCACGCCTTTGGGTTTTGTTTTTGCTTAACGATTGCCACCTGAGCTAGCCTCTCTTGCCCATCTTCCTGAGTTTCAGAGGGTCGATATCTCCGTGTTGCTGTTTCCCCAGGTCTCCACGCCCTTGTGTGTTTCTTTTGCTTAACGTTTGCCACCTGAAGCCAGCCTCTCTTGCCCATCTTCCTCAGTTTCAGAGGGTAGATATTTCAGGGTTGCTTTTTCCCCAGGTCTCCACGCCTTTGTGTTTTGTTTTTGCTTAACGAGTGCCACCTGAGCTAGCCTCTCTTGCCCATGTTCCTCAGTTTCAGAGGGTAGATATTTCAGGGTTGCTTTGTCCCCAGGGCTCCACGCCTTTGTGCTTTGTTTTTGCTTAAGGATTGCCACCTGAGGTAGCCTCTCTTGCCCATCTTCCTCAGTTTCAGAGGGTGGATTTCTCCGTGTTGCTTTTTCCCCAGGTCTCCACGCCCTTGTGTGTTTCTTTTGCTTAAAGATTGCCACCTGAGCTAGCCTCTGTTGCCCATCTTCGTCCGTTTCAGAGGGTGGATTTCTCAGTGTTGCCTTTTCGCCAGCTCCCCACGCCCTTGTGTGTTTCTTTTGCTTAAAGATTGTCACCTGAGCTAGGCACTGTTGCCCTGCTTCCTCAGTTTCAGAGGGTACCTTTTTCAGGGTTGCTTTTTCACCGGGTCTCCTCGCCATTGTATTTTTTTATCTTATTTTTTTTGCTTAAAGATTGCCACCTGAGCTAGCCTCTGTTGCGCTTCTTTCTCAGTTCTAGAGGGTAGATTTCTCCGTGTTGCTTTTTCCCCAGGTCTCCACGCACTTCCTTTTATTTTTCCTTAAAAATTGCCACCTGAGCTAGCCTCTGTTGTCCATCTTCGTCGGTTTCAGAGGGTAGATTTCTCACTGTTGCTTTTTTGCCAGGTCTGCACGCCCTTGTGTTTTTTTTCTGCTTAAAGGTTGCAACCTGAGCTAGCTTCTTTTGCCCATGTCCCTCAGTTTCAGAGGGTGGATTTCTCCGTGTTGCTTTTTCCCCAGGCCTCCACGCCCTTGTGTGTTTCTTTTGCTTAACGATTGCCACCTGAGCTAGCCTCTGTTGCCCATCTTCGTCCGTTTCAGAGGGTGGATTTCTCAGTGTTGCCTTTTCGCCAGCTCCCCACGCCCTTGTGTGTTTCTTTTGCTTAAAGATTGCCACCTGAAGCCAGCCTCTCTTGCCCATCTTCCTCAGTTTCAGAGGGTAGATATTTCAGGGTTGCTTTTTCCCCAGGTCTCCACGCCTTTGGGTTTTGTTTTTGCTTAACGATTGCCACCTGAGCTAGCCTCTCTTGCCCATCTTCCTGAGTTTCAGAGGGTCGATATCTCCGTGTTGCTGTTTCCCCAGGTCTCCACGCCCTTGTGTGTTTCTTTTGCTTAACGTTTGCCACCTGAAGCCAGCCTCTCTTGCCCATCTTCCTCAGTTTCAGAGGGTAGATATTTCAGGGTTGCTTTTTCCCCAGGTCTCCACGCCTTTGTGTTTTGTTTTTGCTTAACGAGTGCCACCTGAGCTAGCCTCTCTTGCCCATGTTCCTCAGTTTCAGAGGGTAGATATTTCAGGGTTGCTTTGTCCCCAGGGCTCCACGCCTTTGTGCTTTGTTTTTGCTTAAGGATTGCCACCTGAGGTAGCCTCTCTTGCCCATCTTCCTCAGTTTCAGAGGGTGGATTTCTCCGTGTTGCTTTTTCCCCAGGTCTCCACGCCCTTGTGTGTTTCTTTTGCTTAAAGATTGCCACCTGAGCTAGCCTCTGTTGCCCATCTTCGTCCGTTTCAGAGGGTGGATTTCTCAGTGTTGCCTTTTCGCCAGCTCCCCACGCCCTTGTGTGTTTCTTTTGCTTAAAGATTGTCACCTGAGCTAGGCACTGTTGCCCTGCTTCCTCAGTTTCAGAGGGTACCTTTTTCAGGGTTGCTTTTTCACCGGGTCTCCTCGCCATTGTATTTTTTTATCTTATTTTTTTTGCTTAAAGATTGCCACCTGAGCTAGCCTCTGTTGCGCTTCTTTCTCAGTTCTAGAGGGTAGATTTCTCCGTGTTGCTTTTTCCCCAGGTCTCCACGCACTTCCTTTTATTTTTCCTTAAAAATTGCCACCTGAGCTAGCCTCTGTTGTCCATCTTCGTCGGTTTCAGAGGGTAGATTTCTCACTGTTGCTTTTTTGCCAGGTCTGCACGCCCTTGTGTTTTTTTTCTGCTTAAAGGTTGCAACCTGAGCTAGCTTCTTTTGCCCATGTCCCTCAGTTTCAGAGGGTGGATTTCTCCGTGTTGCTTTTTCCCCAGGCCTCCACGCCCTTGTGTGTTTCTTTTGCTTAACGATTGCCACCTGAGCTAGCCTCTGTTGCCCATCTTCGTCCGTTTCAGAGGGTGGATTTCTCAGTGTTGCCTTTTCCCCAGCTCCCCACGCCCTTGTGTGTTTCTTTTGCTTAAAGATTGCCACCTGAAGCCAGCCTCTCTTGCCCATCTTCCTCAGTTTCAGAGGGTAGATATTTCAGGGTTGCTTTTTCCCCAGGTCTCCACGCCTTTGGGTTTTGTTTTTGCTTAACGATTGCCACCTGAGCTAGCCTCTCTTGCCCATCTTCCTGAGTTTCAGAGGGTCGATATCTCCGTGTTGCTGTTTCCCCAGGTCTCCACGCCCTTGTGTGTTTCTTTTGCTTAACGTTTGCCACCTGAAGCCAGCCTCTCTTGCCCATCTTCCTCAGTTTCAGAGGGTAGATATTTCAGGGTTGCTTTTTCCCCAGGTCTCCACGCCTTTGTGTTTTGTTTTTGCTTAACGAGTGCCACCTGAGCTAGCCTCTCTTGCCCATGTTCCTCAGTTTCAGAGGGTAGATATTTCAGGGTTGCTTTGTCCCCAGGGCTCCACGCCTTTGTGCTTTGTTTTTGCTTAAGGATTGCCACCTGAGGTAGCCTCTCTTGCCCATCTTCCTCAGTTTCAGAGGGTGGATTTCTCCGTGTTGCTTTTTCCCCAGGTCTCCACGCCCTTGTGTGTTTCTTTTGCTTAAAGATTGCCACCTGAGCTAGCCTCTGTTGCCCATCTTCGTCCGTTTCAGAGGGTGGATTTCTCAGTGTTGCCTTTTCGCCAGCTCCCCACGCCCTTGTGTGTTTCTTTTGCTTAAAGATTGTCACCTGAGCTAGGCACTGTTGCCCTGCTTCCTCAGTTTCAGAGGGTACCTTTTTCAGGGTTGCTTTTTCACCGGGTCTCCTCGCCATTGTATTTTTTTATCTTATTTTTTTTGCTTAAAGATTGCCACCTGAGCTAGCCTCTGTTGCGCTTCTTTCTCAGTTCTAGAGGGTAGATTTCTCCGTGTTGCTTTTTCCCCAGGTCTCCACGCACTTCCTTTTATTTTTCCTTAAAAATTGCCACCTGAGCTAGCCTCTGTTGTCCATCTTCGTCGGTTTCAGAGGGTAGATTTCTCACTGTGGCTTTTTTGCCAGGTCTGCACGCCCTTGTGTTTTTTTTCTGCTTAAAGGTTGCAACCTGAGCTAGCTTCTTTTGCCCATGTCCCTCAGTTTCAGAGGGTGGATTTCTCCGTGTTGCTTTTTCCCCAGGCCTCCACGCCCTTGTGTGTTTCTTTTGCTTAACGATTGCCACCTGAGCTAGCCTCTGTTGCCCATCTTCGTCCGTTTCAGAGGGTGGATTTCTCAGTGTTGCCTTTTCCCCAGCTCCCCACGCCCTTGTGTGTTTCTTTTGCTTAAAGATTGCCACCTGAAGCCAGCCTCTCTTGCCCATCTTCCTCAGTTTCAGAGGGTAGATATTTCAGGGTTGCTTTTTCCCCAGGTCTCCACGCCTTTGGGTTTTGTTTTTGCTTAACGATTGCCACCTGAGCTAGCCTCTCTTGCCCATCTTCCTGAGTTTCAGAGGGTCGATATCTCCGTGTTGCTGTTTCCCCAGGTCTCCACGCCCTTGTGTGTTTCTTTTGCTTAACGTTTGCCACCTGAAGCCAGCCTCTCTTGCCCATCTTCCTCAGTTTCAGAGGGTAGATATTTCAGGGTTGCCTTTTCCCCAGGTCTCCACGCCTTTGTGTTTTGTTTTTGCTTAACGAGTGCCACCTGAGCTAGCCTCTCTTGCCCATGTTCCTCAGTTTCAGAGGGTAGATATTTCAGGGTTGCTTTGTCCCCAGGGCTCCACGCCTTTGTGCTTTGTTTTTGCTTAAGGATTGCCACCTGAGGTAGCCTCTCTTGCCCATCTTCCTCAGTTTCAGAGGGTGGATTTCTCCGTGTTGCTTTTTCCCCAGGTCTCCACGCCCTTGTGTGTTTCTTTTGCTTAAAGATTGCCACCTGAGCTAGCCTCTGTTGCCCATCTTCGTCCGTTTCAGAGGGTGGATTTCTCAGTGTTGCCTTTTCGCCAGCTCCCCACGCCCTTGTGTGTTTCTTTTGCTTAAAGATTGTCACCTGAGCTAGGCACTGTTGCCCTGCTTCCTCAGTTTCAGAGGGTACCTTTTTCAGGGTTGCTTTTTCACCGGGTCTCCTCGCCATTGTATTTTTTTATCTTATTTTTTTTGCTTAAAGATTGCCACCTGAGCTAGCCTCTGTTGCGCTTCTTTCTCAGTTCTAGAGGGTAGATTTCTCCGTGTTGCTTTTTCCCCAGGTCTCCACGCACTTCCTTTTATTTTTCCTTAAAAATTGCCACCTGAGCTAGCCTCTGTTGTCCATCTTCGTCGGTTTCAGAGGGTAGATTTCTCACTGTGGCTTTTTTGCCAGGTCTGCACGCCCTTGTGTTTTTTTTCTGCTTAAAGGTTGCAACCTGAGCTAGCTTCTTTTGCCCATGTCCCTCAGTTTCAGAGGGTGGATTTCTCCGTGTTGCTTTTTCCCCAGGCCTCCACGCCCTTGTGTGTTTCTTTTGCTTAACGATTGCCACCTGAGCTAGCCTCTGTTGCCCATCTTCGTCCGTTTCAGAGGGTGGATTTCTCAGTGTTGCCTTTTCCCCAGCTCCCCACGCCCTTGTGTGTTTCTTTTGCTTAAAGATTGCCACCTGAAGCCAGCCTCTCTTGCCCATCTTCCTCAGTTTCAGAGGGTAGATATTTCAGGGTTGCTTTTTCCCCAGGTCTCCACGCCTTTGGGTTTTGTTTTTGCTTAACGATTGCCACCTGAGCTAGCCTCTCTTGCCCATCTTCCTGAGTTTCAGAGGGTCGATATCTCCGTGTTGCTGTTTCCCCAGGTCTCCACGCCCTTGTGTGTTTCTTTTGCTTAACGTTTGCCACCTGAAGCCAGCCTCTCTTGCCCATCTTCCTCAGTTTCAGAGGGTAGATATTTCAGGGTTGCTTTTTCCCCAGGTCTCCACGCCTTTGTGTTTTGTTTTTGCTTAACGAGTGCCACCTGAGCTAGCCTCTCTTGCCCATGTTCCTCAGTTTCAGAGGGTAGATATTTCAGGGTTGCTTTGTCCCCAGGGCTCCACGCCTTTGTGCTTTGTTTTTGCTTAAGGATTGCCACCTGAGGTAGCCTCTCTTGCCCATCTTCCTCAGTTTCAGAGGGTGGATTTCTCCGTGTTGCTTTTTCCCCAGGTCTCCACGCCCTTGTGTGTTTCTTTTGCTTAAAGATTGCCACCTGAGCTAGCCTCTGTTGCCCATCTTCGTCCGTTTCAGAGGGTGGATTTCTCAGTGTTGCCTTTTCGCCAGCTCCCCACGCCCTTGTGTGTTTCTTTTGCTTAAAGATTGTCACCTGAGCTAGGCACTGTTGCCCTGCTTCCTCAGTTTCAGAGGGTACCTTTTTCAGGGTTGCTTTTTCACCGGGTCTCCTCGCCATTGTATTTTTTTATCTTATTTTTTTTGCTTAAAGATTGCCACCTGAGCTAGCCTCTGCTGCGCTTCTTTCTCAGTTCTAGAGGGTAGATTTCTCCGTGTTGCTTTTTCCCCAGGTCTCCACGCACTTCCTTTTATTTTTCCTTAAAAATTGCCACCTGAGCTAGCCTCTGTTGTCCATCTTCGTCGGTTTCAGAGGGTAGATTTCTCACTGTTGCTTTTTTGCCAGGTCTGCACGCCCTTGTGTTTTTTTTCTGCTTAAAGGTTGCAACCTGAGCTAGCTTCTTTTGCCCATGTCCCTCAGTTTCAGAGGGTGGATTTCTCCGTGTTGCTTTTTCCCCAGGCCTCCACGCCCTTGTGTGTTTCTTTTGCTTAACGATTGCCACCTGAGCTAGCCTCTGTTGCCCATCTTCGTCCGTTTCAGAGGGTGGATTTCTCAGTGTTGCCTTTTCCCCAGCTCCCCACGCCCTTGTGTGTTTCTTTTGCTTAAAGATTGCCACCTGAAGCCAGCCTCTCTTGCCCATCTTCCTCAGTTTCAGAGGGTAGATATTTCAGGGTTGCTTTTTCCCCAGGTCTCCACGCCTTTGGGTTTTGTTTTTGCTTAACGATTGCCACCTGAGCTAGCCTCTCTTGCCCATCTTCCTGAGTTTCAGAGGGTCGATATCTCCGTGTTGCTGTTTCCCCAGGTCTCCACGCCCTTGTGTGTTTCTTTTGCTTAACGTTTGCCACCTGAAGCCAGCCTCTCTTGCCCATCTTCCTCAGTTTCAGAGGGTAGATATTTCAGGGTTGCTTTTTCCCCAGGTCTCCACGCCTTTGTGTTTTGTTTTTGCTTAACGAGTGCCACCTGAGCTAGCCTCTCTTGCCCATGTTCCTCAGTTTCAGAGGGTAGATATTTCAGGGTTGCTTTGTCCCCAGGGCTCCACGCCTTTGTGCTTTGTTTTTGCTTAAGGATTGCCACCTGAGGTAGCCTCTCTTGCCCATCTTCCTCAGTTTCAGAGGGTGGATTTCTCCGTGTTGCTTTTTCCCCAGGTCTCCACGCCCTTGTGTGTTTCTTTTGCTTAAAGATTGCCACCTGAGCTAGCCTCTGTTGCCCATCTTCGTCCGTTTCAGAGGGTGGATTTCTCAGTGTTGCCTTTTCGCCAGCTCCCCACGCCCTTGTGTGTTTCTTTTGCTTAAAGATTGTCACCTGAGCTAGGCACTGTTGCCCTGCTTCCTCAGTTTCAGAGGGTACCTTTTTCAGGGTTGCTTTTTGACCGGGTCTCCTCGCCATTGTATTTTTTTATCTTATTTTTTTTGCTTAAAGATTGCCACCTGAGCTAGCCTCTGTTGCCCATCTTCGTCCGTTTCAGAGGGTGGATTTCTCAGTGTTGCCTTTTCGCCAGCTCCCCACGCCCTTGTGTGTTTCTTTTGCTTAAAGATTGTCACCTGAGCTAGGCACTGTTGCCCTGCTTCCTCAGTTTCAGAGGGTACCTTTTTCAGGGTTGCTTTTTGACCGGGTCTCCTCGCCATTGTATTTTTTTATTTTATTTTTTTTGCTTAAAGATTGCCACCTGAGCTAGCCTCTGTTGCGCTTCTTTCTCAGTTCTAGAGGGTAGATTTCTCCGTGTTGCTTTTTCCCCAGGTCTCCACGCACTTCCTTTTATTTTTCCTTAAAAATTGCCACCTGAGCTAGCCTCTGTTGTCGATCTTCGTCGGTTTCAGAGGGTAGATTTCTCACTGTTGCTTTTTTGCCAGGTCTGCACGCCCTTGTGTTTTTTTTCTGCTTAAAGGTTGCAACCTGAGCTAGCTTCTTTTGCCCATGTTCCTCAGTTTCAGAGGGTGGATTTCTCCGTGTTGCTTTTTCCCCAGGCCTCCACGCCCTTGTGTGTTTCTTTTGCTTAACGATTGCCACCTGAGCTAGCCTCTGTTGCCCATCTCTGTCCGTTTCAGAGGGTGGATTTCTCAGTGTTGCCTTTTCCCCAGCTCCCCACGCCCTTGTGTGTTTCTTTTGCTTAAAGATTGCCACCTGAAGCCAGCCTCTCTTGCCCATCTTCCTCAGTTTCAGAGGGTAGATATTTCAGGGTTGCTTTTTCCCCAGGTCTCCACGCCTTTGGGTTTTGTTTTTGCTTAACGATTGCCACCTGAGCTAGCCTCTCTTGCCCATCTTCCTGAGTTTCAGAGGGTCGATATCTCCGTGTTGCTGTTTCCCCAGGTCTCCACGCCCTTGTGTGTTTCTTTTGCTTAACGTTTGCCACCTGAAGCCAGCCTCTCTTGCCCATCTTCCTCAGTTTCAGAGGGTAGATATTTCAGGGTTGCTTTTTCCCCAGGTCTCCACGCCTTTGTGTTTTGTTTTTGCTTAACGATTGCCACCTGAGCTAGCCTCTCTTGCCCATGTTCCTCAGTTTCAGAGGGTAGATATTTCAGGGTTGCTTTGTCCCCAGGGCTCCACGCCTTTGTGCTTTGTTTTTGCTTAAGGATTGCCACCTGAGGTAGCCTCTCTTGCCCATCTTCCTCAGTTTCAGAGGGTGGATTTCTCCGTGTTGCTTTTTCCCCAGGTCTCCACGCCCTTGTGTGTTTCTTTTGCTTAAAGATTGCCACCTGAGCTAGCCTCTGTTGCCCATCTTCGTCCGTTTCAGAGGGTGGATTTCTCAGTGTTGCCTTTTCGCCAGCTCCCCACGCCCTTGTGTGTTTCTTTTGCTTAAAGATTGTCACCTGAGCTAGGCACTGTTGCCCTGCTTCCTCAGTTTCAGAGGGTACCTTTTTCAGGGTTGCTTTTTGACCGGGTCTCCTCGCCATTGTATTTTTTTATCTTATTTTTTTTGCTTAAAGATTGCCACCTGAGCTAGCCTCTGTTGCCCATCTTCGTCCGTTTCAGAGGGTGGATTTCTCAGTGTTGCCTTTTCGCCAGCTCCCCACGCCCTTGTGTGTTTCTTTTGCTTAAAGATTGTCACCTGAGCTAGGCACTGTTGCCCTGCTTCCTCAGTTTCAGAGGGTACCTTTTTCAGGGTTGCTTTTTGACCGGGTCTCCTCGCCATTGTATTTTTTTATTTTATTTTTTTTGCTTAAAGATTGCCACCTGAGCTAGCCTCTGTTGCGCTTCTTTCTCAGTTCTAGAGGGTAGATTTCTCCGTGTTGCTTTTTCCCCAGGTCTCCACGCACTTCCTTTTATTTTTCCTTAAAAATTGCCACCTGAGCTAGCCTCTGTTGTCGATCTTCGTCGGTTTCAGAGGG
The DNA here is from genome assembly GCF_041296235.1 of Equus asinus. Taxonomy (NCBI): domain Eukaryota; kingdom Metazoa; phylum Chordata; class Mammalia; order Perissodactyla; family Equidae; genus Equus; species Equus asinus. The sequence continues at coordinate 1,590,917 of NW_027225521.1, read as the reverse complement.
TAGATTTCTCACTGTTGCTTTTTTGCCAGGTCTGCACGCCCTTGTGTTTTTTTTCTGCTTAAAGGTTGCAACCTGAGCTAGCTTCTTTTGCCCATGTTCCTCAGTTTCAGAGGGTGGATTTCTCCGTGTTGCTTTTTCCCCAGGCCTCCACGCCCTTGTGTGTTTCTTTTGCTTAACGATTGCCACCTGAGCTAGCCTCTGTTGCCCATCTCTGTCCGTTTCAGAGGGTGGATTTCTCAGTGTTGCCTTTTCCCCAGCTCCCCACGCCCTTGTGTGTTTCTTTTGCTTAAAGATTGCCACCTGAAGCCAGCCTCTCTTGCCCATCTTCCTCAGTTTCAGAGGGTAGATATTTCAGGGTTGCTTTTTCCCCAGGTCTCCACGCCTTTGGGTTTTGTTTTTGCTTAACGATTGCCACCTGAGCTAGCCTCTCTTGCCCATCTTCCTGAGTTTCAGAGGGTCGATATCTCCGTGTTGCTGTTTCCCCAGGTCTCCACGCCCTTGTGTGTTTCTTTTGCTTAACGTTTGCCACCTGAAGCCAGCCTCTCTTGCCCATCTTCCTCAGTTTCAGAGGGTAGATATTTCAGGGTTGCTTTTTCCCCAGGTCTCCACGCCTTTGTGTTTTGTTTTTGCTTAACGATTGCCACCTGAGCTAGCCTCTCTTGCCCATGTTCCTCAGTTTCAGAGGGTAGATATTTCAGGGTTGCTTTGTCCCCAGGGCTCCACGCCTTTGTGCTTTGTTTTTGCTTAAGGATTGCCACCTGAGGTAGCCTCTCTTGCCCATCTTCCTCAGTTTCAGAGGGTGGATTTCTCCGTGTTGCTTTTTCCCCAGGTCTCCACGCCCTTGTGTGTTTCTTTTGCTTAAAGATTGCCACCTGAGCTAGCCTCTGTTGCCCATCTTCGTCCGTTTCAGAGGGTGGATTTCTCAGTGTTGCCTTTTCGCCAGCTCCCCACGCCCTTGTGTGTTTCTTTTGCTTAAAGATTGTCACCTGAGCTAGGCACTGTTGCCCTGCTTCCTCAGTTTCAGAGGGTACCTTTTTCAGGGTTGCTTTTTAACCGGGTCTCCTCGCCATTGTATTTTTTTATTTTATTTTTTTTGCTTAAAGATTGCCACCTGAGCTAGCCTCTGTTGCGCGTCTTTCTCAGTTCTAGAGGGTAGATTTCTCCGTGTTGCTTTTTCCCCAGGTCTCCACGCACTTCCTTTTATTTTTCCTTAAAAATTGCCACCTGAGCTAGCCTCTGTTGTCCATCTTCGTCGGTTTCAGAGGGTAGATTTCTCACTGTTGCTTTTTTGCCAGGTCTGCACGCCCTTGTGTTTTTTTTCTGCTTAAAGGTTGCAACCTGAGCTAGCTTCTTTTGCCCATGTTCCTCAGTTTCAGAGGGTGGATTTCTCCGTGTTGCTTTTTCCCCAGGCCTCCACGCCCTTGTGTGTTTCTTTTGCTTAACGATTGCCACCTGAGCTAGCCTCTGTTGCCCATCTCTGTCCGTTTCAGAGGGTGGATTTCTCAGTGTTGCCTTTTCCCCAGCTCCCCACGCCCTTGTGTGTTTCTTTTGCTTAAAGATTGCCACCTGAAGCCAGCCTCTCTTGCCCATCTTCCTCAGTTTCAGAGGGTAGATATTTCAGGGTTGCTTTTTCCCCAGGTTTCCACGCCTTTGGGTTTTGTTTTTGCTTAACGATTGCCACCTGAGCTAGCCTCTCTTGCCCATCTTCCTGAGTTTCAGAGGGTCGATATCTCCGTGTTGCTGTTTCCCCAGGTCTCCACGCCCTTGTGTGTTTCTTTTGCTTAACGTTTGCCACCTGAAGCCAGCCTCTCTTGCCCATGTTCCTCAGTTTCAGAGGGTAGATATTTCAGGGTTGCTTTGTCCCCAGGGCTCCACGCCTTTGTGCTTTGTTTTTGCTTAAGGATTGCCACCTGAGGTAGCCTCTCTTGCCCATCTTCCTCAGTTTCAGAGGGTGGATTTCTCCGTGTTGCTTTTTCCCCAGGTCTCCACGCCCTTGTGTGTTTCTTTTGCTTAAAGATTGCCACCTGAGCTAGCCTCTGTTGCCCATCTTCGTCCGTTTCAGAGGGTGGATTTCTCAGTGTTGCCTTTTCGCCAGCTCCCCACGCCCTTGTGTGTTTCTTTTGCTTAAAGATTGTCACCTGAGCTAGGCACTGTTGCCCTGCTTCCTCAGTTTCAGAGGGTACCTTTTTCAGGGTTGCTTTTTGACCGGGTCTCCTCGCCATTGTATTTTTTTATTTTATTTTTTTTGCTTAAAGATTGCCACCTGAGCTAGCCTCTGTTGCGCTTCTTTCTCAGTTCTAGAGGGTAGATTTCTCCGTGTTGCTTTTTCCCCAGGTCTCCACGCACTTCCTTTTATTTTTCCTTAAAAATTGCCACCTGAGCTAGCCTCTGTTGTCCATCTTCGTCGGTTTCAGAGGGTAGATTTCTCACTGTTGCTTTTTTGCCAGGTCTGCACGCCCTTGTGTTTTTTTTCTGCTTAAAGGTTGCAACCTGAGCTAGCTTCTTTTGCCCATGTTCCTCAGTTTCAGAGGGTGGATTTCTCCGTGTTGCTTTTTCCCCAGGCCTCCACGCCCTTGTGTGTTTCTTTTGCTTAACGATTGCCACCTGAGCTAGCCTCTGTTGCCCATCTTCGTCCGTTTCAGAGGGTGGATTTCTCAGTGTTGCCTTTTCCCCAGCTCCCCACGCCCTTGTGTGTTTCTTTTGCTTAAAGATTGCCACCTGAAGCCAGCCTCTCTTGCCCATCTTCCTCAGTTTCAGAGGGTAGATATTTCAGGGTTGCTTTTTCCCCAGGTCTCCACGCCTTTGGGTTTTGTTTTTGCTTAAGGATTGCCACCTGAGCTAGCCTCTCTTGCCCATCTTCCTGAGTTTCAGAGGGTCGATATCTCCGTGTTGCTGTTTCCCCAGGTCTCCACGCCCTTGTGTGTTTCTTTTGCTTAACGTTTGCCACCTGAAGCCAGCCTCTCTTGCCCATCTTCCTCAGTTTCAGAGGGTAGATATTTCAGGGTTGCTTTTTCCCCAGGTCTCCACGCCTTTGTGTTTTGTTTTTGCTTAAAGATTGCCACCTGAGCTAGCCTCTCTTGCCCATGTTCCTCAGTTTCAGAGGGTAGATATTTCAGGGTTGCTTTGTCCCCAGGGCTCCACGCCTTTGTGCTTTGTTTTTGCTTAAGGATTGCCACCTGAGGTAGCCTCTCTTGCCCATCTTCCTCAGTTTCAGAGGGTGGATTTCTCCGTGTTGCTTTTTCCCCAGGTCTCCACGCCCTTGTGTGTTTCTTTTGCTTAAAGATTGCCACCTGAGCTAGCCTCTGTTGCCCATCTTCGTCCGTTTCAGAGGGTGGATTTCTCAGTGTTGCCTTTTCGCCAGCTCCCCACGCCCTTGTGTGTTTCTTTTGCTTAAAGATTGTCACCTGAGCTAGGCACTGTTGCCCTGCTTCCTCAGTTTCAGAGGGTACCTTTTTCAGGGTTGCTTTTTGACCGGGTCTCCTCGCCATTGTATTTTTTTATCTTATTTTTTTTGCTTAAAGATTGCCACCTGAGCTAGCCTCTGTTGCGCTTCTTTCTCAGTTCTAGAGGGTAGATTTCTCCGTGTTGCTTTTTCCCCAGGTCTCCACGCACTTCCTTTTATTTTTCCTTAAAAATTGCCACCTGAGCTAGCCTCTGTTGTCGATCTTCGTCGGTTTCAGAGGGTAGATTTCTCACTGTTGCTTTTTTGCCAGGTCTGCACGCCCTTGTGTTTTTTTTCTGCTTAAAGGTTGCAACCTGAGCTAGCTTCTTTTGCCCATGTTCCTCAGTTTCAGAGGGTGGATTTCTCCGTGTTGCTTTTTCCCCAGGCCTCCACGCCCTTGTGTGTTTCTTTTGCTTAACGATTGCCACCTGAGCTAGCCTCTGTTGCCCATCTCTGTCCGTTTCAGAGGGTGGATTTCTCAGTGTTGCCTTTTCCCCAGCTCCCCACGCCCTTGTGTGTTTCTTTTGCTTAAAGATTGCCACCTGAAGCCAGCCTCTCTTGCCCATCTTCCTCAGTTTCAGAGGGTAGATATTTCAGGGTTGCTTTTTCCCCAGGTCTCCACGCCTTTGGGTTTTGTTTTTGCTTAACGATTGCCACCTGAGCTAGCCTCTCTTGCCCATCTTCCTGAGTTTCAGAGGGTCGATATCTCCGTGTTGCTGTTTCCCCAGGTCTCCACGCCCTTGTGTGTTTCTTTTGCTTAACGTTTGCCACCTGAAGCCAGCCTCTCTTGCCCATCTTCCTCAGTTTCAGAGGGTAGATATTTCAGGGTTGCTTTTTCCCCAGGTCTCCACGCCTTTGTGTTTTGTTTTTGCTTAACGATTGCCACCTGAGCTAGCCTCTCTTGCCCATGTTCCTCAGTTTCAGAGGGTAGATATTTCAGGGTTGCTTTGTCCCCAGGGCTCCACGCCTTTGTGCTTTGTTTTTGCTTAAGGATTGCCACCTGAGGTAGCCTCTCTTGCCCATCTTCCTCAGTTTCAGAGGGTGGATTTCTCCGTGTTGCTTTTTCCCCAGGTCTCCACGCCCTTGTGTGTTTCTTTTGCTTAAAGATTGCCACCTGAGCTAGCCTCTGTTGCCCATCTTCGTCCGTTTCAGAGGGTGGATTTCTCAGTGTTGCCTTTTCCCCAGCTCCCCACGCCCTTGTGTGTTTCTTTTGCTTAAAGATTGCCACCTGAAGCCAGCCTCTCTTGCCCATCTTCCTCAGTTTCAGAGGGTAGATATTTCAGGGTTGCTTTTTCCCCAGGTCTCCACGCCTTTGGGTTTTGTTTTTGCTTAAGGATTGCCACCTGAGCTAGCCTCTCTTGCCCATCTTCCTGAGTTTCAGAGGGTCGATATCTCCGTGTTGCTGTTTCCCCAGGTCTCCACGCCCTTGTGTGTTTCTTTTGCTTAACGTTTGCCACCTGAAGCCAGCCTCTCTTGCCCATCTTCCTCAGTTTCAGAGGGTAGATATTTCAGGGTTGCTTTTTCCCCAGGTCTCCACGCCTTTGTGTTTTGTTTTTGCTTAAAGATTGCCACCTGAGCTAGCCTCTCTTGCCCATGTTCCTCAGTTTCAGAGGGTAGATATTTCAGGGTTGCTTTGTCCCCAGGGCTCCACGCCTTTGTGCTTTGTTTTTGCTTAAGGATTGCCACCTGAGGTAGCCTCTCTTGCCCATCTTCCTCAGTTTCAGAGGGTGGATTTCTCCGTGTTGCTTTTTCCCCAGGTCTCCACGCCCTTGTGTGTTTCTTTTGCTTAAAGATTGCCACCTGAGCTAGCCTCTGTTGCCCATCTTCGTCCGTTTCAGAGGGTGGATTTCTCAGTGTTGCCTTTTCGCCAGCTCCCCACGCCCTTGTGTGTTTCTTTTGCTTAAAGATTGTCACCTGAGCTAGGCACTGTTGCCCTGCTTCCTCAGTTTCAGAGGGTACCTTTTTCAGGGTTGCTTTTTGACCGGGTCTCCTCGCCATTGTATTTTTTTATCTTATTTTTTTTGCTTAAAGATTGCCACCTGAGCTAGCCTCTGTTGCCCATCTTCGTCCGTTTCAGAGGGTGGATTTCTCAGTGTTGCCTTTTCGCCAGCTCCCCACGCCCTTGTGTGTTTCTTTTGCTTAAAGATTGTCACCTGAGCTAGGCACTGTTGCCCTGCTTCCTCAGTTTCAGAGGGTACCTTTTTCAGGGTTGCTTTTTGACCGGGTCTCCTCGCCATTGTATTTTTTTATTTTATTTTTTTTGCTTAAAGATTGCCACCTGAGCTAGCCTCTGTTGCGCTTCTTTCTCAGTTCTAGAGGGTAGATTTCTCCGTGTTGCTTTTTCCCCAGGTCTCCACGCACTTCCTTTTATTTTTCCTTAAAAATTGCCACCTGAGCTAGCCTCTGTTGTCGATCTTCGTCGGTTTCAGAGGGTAGATTTCTCACTGTTGCTTTTTTGCCAGGTCTGCACGCCCTTGTGTTTTTTTTCTGCTTAAAGGTTGCAACCTGAGCTAGCTTCTTTTGCCCATGTTCCTCAGTTTCAGAGGGTGGATTTCTCCGTGTTGCTTTTTCCCCAGGCCTCCACGCCCTTGTGTGTTTCTTTTGCTTAACGATTGCCACCTGAGCTAGCCTCTGTTGCCCATCTCTGTCCGTTTCAGAGGGTGGATTTCTCAGTGTTGCCTTTTCCCCAGCTCCCCACGCCCTTGTGTGTTTCTTTTGCTTAAAGATTGCCACCTGAAGCCAGCCTCTCTTGCCCATCTTCCTCAGTTTCAGAGGGTAGATATTTCAGGGTTGCTTTTTCCCCAGGTCTCCACGCCTTTGGGTTTTGTTTTTGCTTAACGATTGCCACCTGAGCTAGCCTCTCTTGCCCATGTTCCTCAGTTTCAGAGGGTAGATATTTCAGGGTTGCTTTGTCCCCAGGGCTCCACGCCTTTGTGCTTTGTTTTTGCTTAAGGATTGCCACCTGAGGTAGCCTCTCTTGCCCATCTTCCTCAGTTTCAGAGGGTAGATATTTCAGGGTTGCTTTTTCCCCAGGTCTCCACGCCTTTGTGTTTTGTTTTTGCTTAACGATTGCCACCTGAGCTAGCCTCTCTTGCCCATGTTCCTCAGTTTCAGAGGGTAGATATTTCAGGGTTGCTTTGTCCCCAGGGCTCCACGCCTTTGTGCTTTGTTTTTGCTTAAGGATTGCCACCTGAGGTAGCCTCTCTTGCCCATCTTCCTCAGTTTCAGAGGGTGGATTTCTCCGTGTTGCTTTTTCCCCAGGTCTCCACGCCCTTGTGTGTTTCTTTTGCTTAACGATTGCCACCTGAGCTAGCCTCTGTTGCCCATCTTCGTCCGTTTCAGAGGGTGGATTTCTCAGTGTTGCCTTTTCGCCAGCTCCCCACGCCCTTGTGTGTTTCTTTTGCTTAAAGATTGTCACCTGAGCTAGGCACTGTTGCCCTGCTTCCTCAGTTTCAGAGGGTACCTTTTTCAGGGTTGCTTTTTGACCGGGTCTCCTCGCCATTGTATTTTTTTATCTTATTTTTTTTGCTTAAAGATTGCCACCTGAGCTAGCCTCTGTTGCGCTTCTTTCTCAGTTCTAGAGGGTAGATTTCTCCGTGTTGCTTTTTCCCCAGGTCTCCACGCACTTCCTTTTATTTTTCCTTAAAAATTGCCACCTGAGCTAGCCTCTGTTGTCCATCTTCGTCGGTTTCAGAGGGTAGATTTCTCACTGTTGCTTTTTTGCCAGGTCTGCACGCCCTTGTGTTTTTTTTCTGCTTAAAGGTTGCAACCTGAGCTAGCTTCTTTTGCCCATGTCCCTCAGTTTCAGAGGGTGGATTTCTCCGTGTTGCTTTTTCCCCAGGCCTCCACGCCCTTGTGTGTTTCTTTTGCTTAAAGATTGCCACCTGAAGCCAGCCTCTCTTGCCCATCTTCCTCAGTTTCAGAGGGTAGATATTTCAGGGTTGCTTTTTCCCCAGGTCTCCACGCCTTTGTGTTTTGTTTTTGCTTAACGATTGCCACCTGAGCTAGCCTCTCTTGCCCATGTTCCTCAGTTTCAGAGGGTAGATATTTCAGGGTTGCTTTGTCCCCAGGGCTCCACGCCTTTGTGCTTTGTTTTTGCTTAAGGATTGCCACCTGAGGTAGCCTCTCTTGCCCATCTTCCTCAGTTTCAGAGGGTGGATTTCTCCGTGTTGCTTTTTCCCCAGGTCTCCACGCCCTTGTGTGTTTCTTTTGCTTAAAGATTGCCACCTGAGCTAGCCTCTGTTGCCCATCTTCGTCCGTTTCAGAGGGTGGATTTCTCAGTGTTGCCTTTTCGCCAGCTCCCCACGCCCTTGTGTGTTTCTTTTGCTTAAAGATTGTCACCTGAGCTAGGCACTGTTGCCCTGCTTCCTCAGTTTCAGAGGGTACCTTTTTCAGGGTTGCTTTTTGACCGGGTCTCCTCGCCATTGTATTTTTTTATCTTATTTTTTTTGCTTAAAGATTGCCACCTGAGCTAGCCTCTGTTGCGCTTCTTTCTCAGTTCTAGAGGGTAGATTTCTCCGTGTTGCTTTTTCCCCAGGTCTCCACGCACTTCCTTTTATTTTTCCTTAAAAATTGCCACCTGAGCTAGCCTCTGTTGTCCATCTTCGTCGGTTTCAGAGGGTAGATTTCTCACTGTTGCTTTTTTGCCAGGTCTGCACGCCCTTGTGTTTTTTTTCTGCTTAAAGGTTGCAACCTGAGCTAGCTTCTTTTGCCCATGTCCCTCAGTTTCAGAGGGTGGATTTCTCCGTGTTGCTTTTTCCCCAGGCCTCCACGCCCTTGTGTGTTTCTTTTGCTTAAAGATTGCCACCTGAAGCCAGCCTCTCTTGCCCATCTTCCTCAGTTTCAGAGGGTAGATATTTCAGGGTTGCTTTTTCCCCAGGTCTCCACGCCTTTGTGTTTTGTTTTTGCTTAACGATTGCCACCTGAGCTAGCCTCTCTTGCCCATGTTCCTCAGTTTCAGAGGGTAGATATTTCAGGGTTGCTTTGTCCCCAGGGCTCCACGCCTTTGTGCTTTGTTTTTGCTTAAGGATTGCCACCTGAGGTAGCCTCTCTTGCCCATCTTCCTCAGTTTCAGAGGGTGGATTTCTCCGTGTTGCTTTTTCCCCAGGTCTCCACGCCCTTGTGTGTTTCTTTTGCTTAACGATTGCCACCTGAGCTAGCCTCTGTTGCCCATCTTCGTCCGTTTCAGAGGGTGGATTTCTCAGTGTTGCCTTTTCGCCAGCTCCCCACGCCCTTGTGTGTTTCTTTTGCTTAAAGATTGTCACCTGAGCTAGGCACTGTTGCCCTGCTTCCTCAGTTTCAGAGGGTACCTTTTTCAGGGTTGCTTTTTGACCGGGTCTCCTCGCCATTGTATTTTTTTATCTTATTTTTTTTGCTTAAAGATTGCCACCTGAGCTAGCCTCTGTTGCGCTTCTTTCTCAGTTCTAGAGGGTAGATTTCTCCGTGTTGCTTTTTCCCCAGGTCTCCACGCACTTCCTTTTATTTTTCCTTAAAAATTGCCACCTGAGCTAGCCTCTGTTGTCCATCTTCGTCGGTTTCAGAGGGTAGATTTCTCACTGTTGCTTTTTTGCCAGGTCTGCACGCCCTTGTGTTTTTTTTCTGCTTAAAGGTTGCAACCTGAGCTAGCTTCTTTTGCCCATGTCCCTCAGTTTCAGAGGGTGGATTTCTCCGTGTTGCTTTTTCCCCAGGCCTCCACGCCCTTGTGTGTTTCTTTTGCTTAAAGATTGCCACCTGAAGCCAGCCTCTCTTGCCCATCTTCCTCAGTTTCAGAGGGTAGATATTTCAGGGTTGCTTTTTCCCCAGGTCTCCACGCCTTTGTGTTTTGTTTTTGCTTAACGATTGCCACCTGAGCTAGCCTCTCTTGCCCATGTTCCTCAGTTTCAGAGGGTAGATATTTCAGGGTTGCTTTGTCCCCAGGGCTCCACGCCTTTGTGCTTTGTTTTTGCTTAAGGATTGCCACCTGAGGTAGCCTCTCTTGCCCATCTTCCTCAGTTTCAGAGGGTGGATTTCTCCGTGTTGCTTTTTCCCCAGGTCTCCACGCCCTTGTGTGTTTCTTTTGCTTAACGATTGCCACCTGAGCTAGCCTCTGTTGCCCATCTTCGTCCGTTTCAGAGGGTGGATTTCTCAGTGTTGCCTTTTCGCCAGCTCCCCACGCCCTTGTGTGTTTCTTTTGCTTAAAGATTGTCACCTGAGCTAGGCACTGTTGCCCTTCTTCCTCAGTTTCAGAGGGTACCTTTTTCAGGGTTGCTTTTTCACCGGGTCTCCTCGCCATTGTATTTTTTTATCTTATTTTTTTTGCTTAAAGATTGCCACCTGAGCTAGCCTCTGTTGCGCTTCTTTCTCAGTTCTAGAGGGTAGATTTCTCCGTGTTGCTTTTTCCCCAGGTCTCCACGCACTTCCTTTTATTTTTCCTTAAAAATTGCCACCTGAGCTAGCCTCTGTTGTCCATCTTCGTCGGTTTCAGAGGGTAGATTTCTCACTGTTGCTTTTTTGCCAGGTCTGCACGCCCTTGTGTTTTTTTTCTGCTTAAAGGTTGCAACCTGAGCTAGCTTCTTTTGCCCATGTTCGTCAGTTTCAGAGGGTGGATTTCTCCGTGTTGCTTTTTCCCCAGGTCTCCAGACCCTTGTGTGTTTCTTTGGCTTAACGATTGCCACCTGAGGTAGCCTCTGTTGCCCATCTTCCTCAGTTTCAGAGGGTGGATTTCTGAATGTTGCTTTTTCCCCAGGTCTCCACGCCCTTGTGTGTTTCTTTTGCTTAACGATTGCCACCTGAAGCCAGCCTCTCTTGCCCATCTTCCTCAGTTTCAGAGGGTAGATATTTCAGGGTTGCTTTTTCCCCAGGTCTCCACGCCTTTGGGTTTTGTTTTTGCTTAACGAGTGCCACCTGAGCTAGCCTCTCTTGCCCATGTTCCTCAGTTTCAGAGGGTAGATATTTCAGGGTTGCTTTGTCCCCAGGGCTCCACGCCTTTGTGCTTTGCTTTTGCTTAAGGATTGCCACCTGAGGTAGCCTCTCTTGCCCATCTTCCTCAGTTTCAGAGGGTGGATTTCTCCGTGTTGCTTTTTCCCCAGGTCTCCACGCCCTTGTGTGTTTCTTTTGCTTAACGATTGCCACCTGAGCTAGCCTCTGTTGCCCATCTTCGTCCGTTTCAGAGGGTGGATTTCTCAGTGTTGCCTTTTCGCCAGCTCCCCACGCCCTTGTGTGTTTCTTTTGCTTAAAGATTGTCACCTGAGCTAGGCACTGTTGCCCTGCTTCCTCAGTTTCAGAGGGTACCTTTTTCAGGGTTGCTTTTTGACCGGGTCTCCTCGCCATTGTATTTTTTTATTTTATTTTTTTTGCTTAAAGTTTGCCACCTGAGCTAGCCTCTGTTGCGCTTCTTTCTCAGTTCTAGAGGGTAGATTTCTCCGTGTTGCTTTTTCCCCAGGTCTCCACGCACTTCCTTTCATTTTTCCTTAAAAATTGCCACCTGAGCTAGCCCCTGTTGCCCATCTTCGTCGGTTTCAGAGGGTAGATTTCTCAGTGTTGATTTTTCCCCATTTCTCCACGCCCTCGTGCTTTTTTTTTTTTATTTCCTTAAATGTCGGCGCCTGAGCTAGCTTCTTTTGCCCATCTTCGTCAGTTTCAGCGGGTAGACTCTCCGCCTGCCTTCGACAGTCCCTCTGGACTGGAAAGCTTTCCTCCTCCCGTCATCACGGTCCTTCTCGGATGACGTGCCTGGTTTCGGTTTGACCGTCCCCGCCCGCCCTGATTTTCTAAGTCCTCCCGGGAACCCCGGGGGCGCTCCAGCCGCTCCGGGAAGCGGCGGCCTCCCGGCCGCACCGGCCCAGCCCGGCCCGGGCCGCCCCCTGGCCTCTCTGGGGGGAACTCTCCCCTTCCCCTTCCCGGTGATCGCCCGAGAAACCTTTTCCGAGTCCCCCTCCTGCGGCTGGGGCTGCGCCTTGGCGGCCGGGAGCCCGCGGGCGGACGCCCCGGGGCCGCACTGGGCCGGGAGGCTGGGTCCGAGGGGGCTCCGGGACGGGATCGGGCGGCCCGGCGGCCCGGCTGTGCTCCCCGGCGGGCCCGCGCTCCGGCTCCGTCCCGCTGAGGCGGTCGTCGGTCGCCGGGTGCCACCTGGCGGCCGCTTTTATATCGTCTCTTTCCTCCGGAGCTCCGGCGACGCGGGCCAAGGGACGGGACTCGGCCGCGGTGACCGAGGCAGAGTCCCGGGAGGCCGGCGTCGCTGGCGGGATCTGGCCCGGTGGCGCCGGGGCGTGAGCGCGACGCCCGCTCGCCGGAGATTGGAGGTGCAGGCTACTGAGGGAGGTGGCTGTCGCCGCGCCGCCCGGTGCCGGCCGGGGTGTGGGGCCTCCCGGACGGGTCGACCAGCAGCCGCCGGTGCCCCTCCGTCCCCGGGAGGGGGTGGGGGGCCGCCGCGGGGGAACGGGCGAGGGAGCTCGTCCCGTGCCCGGCCGTCGTCCCGAGGGCGGCCCGGTGGTCGGGCCTTCCGCGTCGCCGATCCCCTTTCCGCGCCCCGCTCCGGAGGTGGGCGACCAGCCGGGGCCTTGCGGGGGAGGCCCGTGGAGGGCGCGACGGGCTCGGCCGCCGGGCTGGCCTTTTCCCCACTGGTCTTCCGAGTCGACCGGCTCTGGCGGTGGGGACCGGGCCCGGTCCTCGGATGCCTCCTCCTCCGTGGCAGTTTTTTTTTCCAAGTCCCGCCCTGGAGAAGAGCGTGGACCGGCCCCGGGAGCCCTCGAGGGCGGGCCGGGGAGGGCGTCCCCGGCCCGGACGCGTGCCCGGGGTGGGTCCGGGCCGTCGGACCGGACTTCTCTCTCCGAGTTTCGCGGGTCGCGTCTTTGTCCGGAGGCGGGAGGGGGCCGGCTCGAGGCGTAGGTGGAGCCCCGGCTGAGGGACGGGAGCCACGGTCCCGCCCCGGGCCCGGTCGCCGGAGGCGCCTCCGCGGAATTCTTTTCTAAGTCCTGACCCGGCGACTCAGAGGGAGGGACCGACCGGTCCCGGCCCGCGCGGGCGGCCCGGGGAGGCTGTCCCTGGCTCCCCCTGCCGCCACGCTTCTGGGGTCGACCAGATGGCCCCGGGAGCTCCGGGCCTGGTGGCGATGGGGTCGTGCTTGGGGTCTGGTGGCCGTGGCCGTGATCCAGGGGTTCCCCTGGTGATCCGTGGGTGGGCCCCGTCTCCGGGCGCGGCGATTCTTGCCCCCGAATGGGTGGTTTTGTGCCGCCAGATAAGTGCTGACACGCTCTGCTCGGGTGACAGTCGCCCGAGAGCTTCCGGGTGCCTGGATGCGTGTGCGGGGAGGGCTCCGGGCTCTGGCCGAGAACCGGACGCCCGTTTCCACCCCCGCCGCTTGAGCCGCCCGCTGGGGCCTGCGCGCCGGCTCTTGTGCGTTCCAGGCGCCCCCACGACCGTGGTGCCACCTCCGGTCTCTGGTACCCGAGGGCGGCGGGGTTAGGGGCGCGGGGTCCTCTACCACGTGCACTCCCTGCCGCCGGCACCCGGGTGCGGTCGCGACTTACCCCATCCCACCGGCTCCGTGCCAGTGCGTGTCAGGCGTTCTCGTCCTGGGGTCGTCGCCCGCGCTTGCTGGAGGAGGAGAGGGGTCGGTGAGGCTGAAGCAGGCTCCTCCGCTCGCTGTCCTCGCCGGCCTTCCCTTGCTCGGGGGTCCCTCGCGTTATGCTGCCGACCGATGTGGTGATGCTGTGCTCTCCCGGGCCGGGCCTAAGCCGTGCCAGACGAGGGACGGACGTTCATGGCGAACGGGACCGCTCTTCTCGCTCTGCCCGCGGGTCCCCTCGCCCGTTCTCCCCCGCTGCGAGTGGCGTGTGGGAGGCGGCAGGGGTGCGGAATCCGGCCCGACCTCGCTCCCCCGCCCCGTGCCTCGTGGCGTGGGCGGTGTCGGGGTCTCCGTGACGCGGCGGATGCTCTGCCTGTGCCTCTTGGCTGTGTCTCGCGGGCGGCCCTCCCCGCGGTGGGGCGGGCCGTGTT